>NW_020897763.1:4276343-4447130 GCF_003984885.1 Neopelma chrysocephalum
CTTTGCTAGGCAACTTGCTGGGAACCAAACAGCTCCAGCCCTTCCATTGCTGGATGAGGAGTTTCTCAGTGCTGGCCTCCCCTCCCGCACTCGCTGGGATGCACCAACCCTTTCCCTTTTCAGTTGCCTGCCCTATGGGGCATTTGCCTTCTGGAAAATATCTGTCAGCCCCCAAAAGAGTGCAGGGGCTAAGCCTTTACTCAGGGCTGGGTGTATGGAGCCCACTGAGCCCCAGAGGTCTGGGGAAGAGGGAGTAGCAAGCGACTGGAGAAGAACCTCCCACATCCATCTTCCTGATCAGCTCTAGACCAGCATCTTTCCGCTCATGAGCATGGGATGGGGATGCCAGCAACCACTACCTGAGAGAGCTGCTGGCACCACAGCAACACTGGTCCTGACGGGGACACGTGCTCAGCATCGAAGTAGGGCCTTATTTTTTTTCCTTCCCTTTGCCTTATAAGCATCTCTGCAAAAATAAAATGCTTTCCCCAGGAGGTTCCCTTGAGGAGCTGATGACAGTTGCCTCTGGCCATCCCTGTAGCACCAGCCTAACACCAGCACCCTAAAATGAAGCTTCAGAAGCCTCAAAGTCTCATGCAGGGAAAATATCATCCCTGGGGATTGAGAAAATCCTGTCTCCAAGGAAGACACACACTTTGGGCTCAAACACCATTGATAAGGCTCTTTCTTCTCTTTTTTTTTCTCTTTTCTTGCAGCGAGCATTCCTTTCACACCCACGCACACCCCAGCATCCTCAGCCATTGGTCTTCTGGCGCATCCGTCACACTTTCCGCCGGCCAAAGTAGATACACATTTCAACTGCTTCCATCCCTCCTCTCCTCTGGTGTTAACAGCCAGCGCAAACAAAGGGCCCGAATATCCATCGCCCTCTAAAATTGTTTTCATTTGTTTCTTGTGCCGCAGTTGGTTTGCATTAGAGGGTTTGTCTAAGGGATTTGGGGTGGGCGACTGATGCAGTGACGGCTCTGAGACGGGGTGACATTGTGTTGGACACTCGAGGCAGATATTTTGCTCTGCTTAGGCTACAGGCCAGGAAACCTGAGGGGTTTGCAAGCAACAACGGGCAAAACGGAGACTTTTTGGGTGAGGGGAGGGAGAATCATCCTGGGAAACGGCTGGGATAACAGCAGCTTGTGCTCCAGCCAGAACTTGGGGAGCCCAAACCCCTCTCTCTCATCCTGCTGCTTCTTTTCTGCTTCCACTGGAGGAAACAGGGACGAGTGTTAGCTCAACCATCAGCTGAGCTTTCAAACAGATGTTGAGTTCCTGGCTGGATTTGGGCAGAAAGCTCTTGCTTTCCCCACATTTGCTGGCCGTACCTCGCGAGGGATGCTGCCCCTGAACTGCTGTGGCTGGTTCTCTCTTTAGCTCACAAGACGGTCTCTGATCTCGCTGCACGGGTAATGGACAACGTCCCACGCCAGCCCCTTGTCCCCAAGCTGTCCACCTCCCTCTGCCCCTGCCATGAGCATCTGCTGATGAATGATGGAGCCCGGATTCATGCAGCTGGTGGGAAAATTTTCACTCTCATCTGCAAAGCTACCGGAGCAAGATGTTCGGCACTGGTTCAGCGGCAGCTTGTAGTCCCACTGTCACTGTCATCTGTCTGCTCCACGCAGAGACAGATTCGGGCCATGTCAGAGTTGCAACACTGTCCAGTGAGGACGAGCATCCCTCTTGCACAATTACATCTGTCTCATCCTCAGCCTGACTGCTCCAGGTACCTCTCAGATGCAATAACTTGAGGGGCTCAGATCACCTCCAGAATGGGGAAACAACCTATATGTGTCCTGAGAAAGGAAGCCCATATTGTCCTGGGGTCAGTGCATTAGCTAAGCAGGTAAGAGAAACAGCTCAGGGAGTTAAGGATGGTGTTTCAGGGGACCTTGGCATATTTCTTATCCCTGAATTAATCGGGTTTGGGACTGTCTTTGAAGCCAAATCCTCACTCCATAAAGGTGCGATTGTAATGCAATAGGAGCATGGGCTGATCTGCTCCCACTGAGGTAACCCCTCTCCAGCATCTCCCCTTCTCACTGTCTCCCTGCAGCTCCCCATGATACCCCACCAGTCCGAGACAGGGAGTGGCACCTTCTGGCCACCACCTCCCCGTGAACAGGGAGCACCAGTGGGGCCAGTTGCAGCAGTGGGGACACCCAGGATGTGTGGAGTCTGGAGGGATGTTGCAGAGTGAAGGGGCAGTGAGTGGTAGAGGCACAGGGGGTTTGGCAGGGCCTGTCTGGGTGCTAAGCGTGACTCAGCACCACACCACACCTCATGAGTCACTCCATTGCTTCCTGGTGCACCCTCAGTTTTCTCTTCCAGGTCCCTCCTGGAGAACTGACCCAGCTGGGCCCCCTGCCAGCAATGCCAGCTCTGCCTCACGTGGCTGCTGGCCCTCCTCCACTGGCACCACCATCCCTCAGCACGTGCCCATGGGTTGTCAGTGCTCTGGGTGCCAGGCTGCTTCTCAGGGACCCAAATCCCCAACAGTTTCTGGGCAGCAGGGTGAGACCCAGTAGGTGAAAAGACACCATGGGCACTGGCCATCCACTCACACCAGGACAAAATGGAGCAAAAGAGGGGCTTTGCGCCCAGTGGGCATCAAGCCAGGATGGGGGTCTCTAGCTGGGAGCCCCATCTGCATGTGGGCTCTGTGCAGACTCACAGAGGGATGCAGAAACACAGAGCAAGGAGACCACCTACCCCCTCTCACTGGGGGACTGAGCATAAAAATACAAATCAGAATCTAAAAAAAAAAAATAAATGGGGGATGAGTTTCCAGGATCCGAGTCCAAGAAACATCTCAAAGGGATGAGATAGGGCTCACAGTCAGCCTCATCTGCTAAATATACCTCAGGCCTGACTCTGCCATCACCCCAGACCAGTGATCTGTCCTGAATTTGCTCGGAGAGGGTGGCTGTGGCTGGATGAGCATCCCATGGTGCTTGGCAAGCATCATGCTCTGTGAACCACCCCAGGAGCAACTGTGACTGCGACCATGCACTGGGCAGAAGGTGGAAACACAGGGAACGGAACAGGACAGGGATGAAGGAGCATCCGCTGGGCACTGGCGGGTGGTCCCAGTGGTCCCAGCAGGCCCAGTGCAGGCGCTACTCGCAGGCCAGCTTCCCGTCGAAGCTGGAGAGGGCGATGGCAAAGGCCTGCACGGCACAGAGAGGGTAGTTGTAGTCCATGGTGAAGGCATCATCCGCCACACGCCCAAACTGCATCACGATGTAGTCGGCTGTGGGAAAGAGGGCGAGCAACTGGAATGTCACCTGTGCACCCATCCTGCCTTTTCCCAGGGCACCCATGCAGCAGCATCTGAGAGAAGCTGCCCACCCCCAGCCCCGAGCTCTGCCTGCGACTCCCACACTGGCTGCACCATACTGCAGCACGTGTTATCAAAAAGCATCATTTTCCCATTGCACAGTCCAGCACAAGGACCACGGCACCCCCTATCCCTTCAGCACCCCCTCCCTGGGAGTCACAGCCCCCCAAGGGACAGGGACCACACTCCCATCCCCTGACTGTGGGACTGCTGCTACTGGAGGGGGGGGTGACAGGAAATCTGTAAAAATAACCAGGGGCCCTCAAGAGGTTTCTTTCTGTCTAGTAACCCAACACCCCGGAGGCTGAGAGCTTCTGACTGTACCAGACAGGTGACAAGTGGCCACATCCAGACAGAGCTGCTGCCACCCCTGAGGGACTGTCCCCAAGGTACAGTCCAGCTTGGGCTGAGCCCACTGGCGATGTGGGGTGCATGCTGGAGCTAAAGCTCTGGGGTGTTCTGGGCTGAGTGGGTGGCTGTAGTGTGATCGGGGGCTCAGCACCCCGCAGGATCTGTCCTTGCTCTAATCTCTGTGGCAACAGGAGCCCTGCACGCTGCCTCTGCCAGTGCTGGGGCCCGAGGGCAGCTTCTGCACGATGCTGATCTCCCTGTCCGGCTTCATCCCAGCTCCAGCAAAGGCAGGCAGGACCCCAAAGCATGAAAAAACTAAACCTCGGCAAAATAAGGGGGTGCTGGGGCCAGTTTATGAGGTAGTGCTTCCCCACCCCATCCCCTCATCCCATCCTGCCCCCTTCCCAGCTTACGGTCGCTGTCATGAACAATCTGGAAATTTTTGACAGAGGCATGGGTGACCCGGCCGTGGAAGTTGAGGACATAGGATTGGGTCTCGTCGTTCCACACTGGTGCCTTGTTGTGCAGCTCAATTACATTGTCCATGTTTCTGTTCTGCCATCGCATCAGGAGGCCGTCATTATCCTGGGGAGGGGCAAGAGCAGGGAGAGCAAGGTTAGGGTGACTTCCCCCAGAGCCCTGCCACCCTCTGTGGTGTGCCTGGGGGGGGATGCTCTGTAGCAGTACCCACATGGAAATGGGATCTGTCACAGAGAAAAACGTACTGTAGACACTGTGTCTCCCACCTCCCAGGTAAGTGCCTTGAATTTCAGGGACACCCAAAAGCCTCTCCATGCTCCAAACTGGTAAAATCCAAGGTGATTCCCAGCAAACCCAGCCCCCAAGGAGTTTTGCCCAGCCTGGCCCCTGACTTACATTTCGGGGACGGATGGGCACCCTCTCACCATCAGCATTCATCCCAGGGATGATGACTGTCATCTTCCGGGGACCTTTGAAGCCTAAAACATTGGTTTCCTGCAAGAGAAACCCCGTCTCTAAAACCAGCAACCACCACGGGCTGCAGCCACTCATGGGGGCTGAACAAGGACTCAGGGATGGCTCCAGCTCATCCCACGTCCCTGCAACTCCCCTGGGGCAGCACCCAGTGAAGGGGTGCAGGTTGGGACCCCCTCACTGCCTGCCCAGGAGGTCCAGGGGGGTTTTCCAGGCTGCTGCTTACGTAGACCACGGCTGAAAGCTCCTGCCGCACATTGGACCAGTCAGCATTGGCTCTGTCGGGATTTGCACCATTGTCGAACACTGTGAACCTCGTACCCATCAGGTTGGATCTGCAGCCAAGGGTGAGAGATGGTCATGGCTGATGCCACTGAGTCCGCCACAGCCCCTCTGTGAACCCTCTCCAGGCACTGCCTTTGCTTTGGTCTAGCTGCAAACCCCTGATGCAGCCCCCAGCCAGTGCCGTCCTTCCCACTCTTTAGTCATTTGCTGTGGTTCAAGGCACCCTTAAATCAGGGTGTTACCGGGTGTTGCCACTACAGGGATCCCCCAGCACTGCTGTGTGGCTGCTGGTGATGCAGTGGGCTGGGACTTGCTGGGCACCTTTTCTAGCCATGACCTGTCTGCTGGGAGGAACCAAACAAGCCTGTTTTCCCCTCTCAGCCCCCTGCCACTCCTCAGGTCAGACCCAGCAGTGGGAAATGCTGAATTTAGCCTCCTGTCTGACCCAGCCATTGCTTGGAGCAACCAGTAATCCATGGGTGGGAACAGGGTGCTGCAGGAATGGGGTGCCACCTCTGGTCCTACCTCAGCTTCCCGATGAAGTTCTCTCCCCCCCGTGACAGGTCAGTGGGGTCGATGGAGATGAGGTAGTTGGAGGTTTTGCTCTTCTTACGCTTCCTCCCAGCGAGGAGGAACACCTGGTAGAGCGGTTGGACCACATGAGGATCAGACATTGTCACTGCCATCGACACTGCTGTCCCTGGCTCACTCCCCAACAGGTCACTGCCATGACCTTGAGCAAGTCATGGAGTGAAGATGATCCCCAAAACACTGGCTGTGCCATAGGGTGAGAGGGGCTGAGCCCAGCCCAGCATCAGCATGGCTCTCATCATCCCAGGTACCATCAACGTAGGGCATTTCCCAAGAGGAATTGCAGGAGAGGGAAGCAGCCCCATCCAGAACCCACCACCACAGTGGGGTACAGGCGAGCATCCCCCCAGAACCCTAGGAGTGCTCCCCAGGATGGACGCAGAGCCCCATGAGTCTCCATGCCCTCACCCTAACTAACCTTCTTGTCATTATCCAAATGAAGGTAATAGGTGGGGTAAAGCCCCCGGTCCATCCCCTTCTTGTCCCGTGTCACCCGGCACTTGATGGTCACCCCCTGCGGCGCCGGCTGCAGCACGAACTCCTCCAGGTTGTCCACCTCAATGACCGGAGATGGGGGCCTCTCCTCCTTCAGCTGCTTCACAAGAGGGGATGGTGACCCCAAAGTCAAACCTGCTGAAAGCCCCCCTCCTTTCCCAGCTAATTGCTCCTTGTTTCCAATCCCCCCTGGGCTGTGGCCCTGCAACTGATGGCTCTGGAGATGGTGCTGCAGTGGGTCTTGCTGGGGGATGCTGCAGCCTCCCAACTTACCCTGGATGGAAGAGCTGCTCTTCCCCCCCCACCCCAAGGGGACCCCCATGGCTCTGAGGGGTCCTTTGTACCTTCTTTGATTTCTTTGCTTTCCCCTTCTTGTTGGAGTTTTTCTGCAGGGTTTCCAGGGTCTCCTCCTCACTCTCAGCCCCTTTGGGAGGAACTGCAGGCAGGAACAGTGAGGGGCACAGAAGGAGGAAGATCCTGACTCTGCTGAGCCCCAAAATCAAGCTTGGCATAGACACATGCCAACACCATTAATTGTAGCCCCCATCCTTCACAACCAAGCTCACCTGCACTCCCAGAAGCCCCTCCAGCACATACCACCCTCCATCACTGGTGCTGGACTCTCACCTTTCTTTTTGGATTTTTTCTCCTTGGGGGGGTCCCCACCAGTCTGGAAGAGGGACGCCGGGTTTTTCTTCTTCTCTGACCTGATGGGTTTGGTGCTGGAGTCAGAATCATCCTCCTCATCACTGCTGGTGGTGACTGTGAGGGACATGGGGGAAACGGTCATGCAACACCGGGTGCTGTTGGCTCGGGGTGATGCTGTGGGGCAGCAGGACTGGATACCTCCCCCTCCTGCTCACCCTATACCTTTCTTCTTGCTTTTCTTCTCCTTCTTCACCTGAAACACGGACATTTGCTCCTTCTTGGTGCTTTTGGCAGATTTGGCTTTGCTGTCAGAGTCACTCTTGTCTCCTGGTGGGACAGAGGAGCTGATGAGCAGCTGGAACAGGCAGTGATGGGGACAGGGAGGCGGCAGGGTGGAGGTAGCAGGAAGGGCTGGGCTGGGGGTAGATTGAATGGGGAGGGGGCTATTGCTCCGCAGCACCCTGAGCCTCCCGGGACAGTGATAGGAACAGGATGCAGGCAGTTCCCTCATCCCAGCAAGGACAGATGCAAGTGATGACAGAGCTGGGCTTAGGTCGTCCCTACCCCTGGACACTCACCCTTCGGCTTCAGCTTCTTCTCCCGGCTCTCTCCTGAGGGGGGTTCTTTAGGAAGCTTCTTTTTGAGCTTTTTTGGCGGGTCTTTATTCTCCGCCTCTTCTTCCTCTTCCTCGTCCTCCTCATCCTCAGCCAGCTCTGCCCAGAGGTGACACCACAGCATAAGCAACGCAATGTTCCTCTTGTAGCGGGGACCCCCAGCCTCGTGGTTTGCGAGGACGGATCCTCTTGCGACAACACCGGCCGGGATGGACACTCATCCTGTCCCAGCCGGGGTGCGGGGCTGTGGGTCCCGTCCCGTCCCGTCCGCGGTGTCCAGCGCGGGACGCGGCCGGTGCCGGGCGGTGCCGGCGCGGTCCCAGCGCCCTCTCGCGGCTGCGGCCCCGGTGCGGGGGGGGGTCAAGCCCGATCTTTTCCCGCAGGAAGGTGGCTGGGGGTCTGGTGGCACTGGCCAGCCGCCAACTGCCACAATCCCAGGGAGTGCGTCACCCCCCACCTCCCCCCGGTCCCAGCTCCCCAGACAAGGCCATGAGTGCAGGTCCCCTGACACATTCCCATTCCTCCCAGGTCTGTAGCTGGGTTTTGGCCAAAAAGCTCTGCCAGGGATGTGCAGAGGCCCAGCAGACACCGGGAGCATCAATGGCTCTGGTGGGACATGGTGCATGGGGACATGAGGTGCCATGAGCGAGTGCCTGCAGAGAGCTGGGTGCTGTCCCCACACCTTGCTGCTTCTTGGGGCCCTTGGCCACATTGGAGCGAGGTGCTGGATTTTCCTTCTTCTTCCGAGGCTCCCTGGTGAATTTGGAATAGGGATCCTTGTCGCTTTCCTCCTCTCCCTTCTCCTCCTTTTTCTTCCTCAGCTTCTTCACCCCTGCACATTTCAAGAGATGCCCGTGATGGAGAGAACGGCAGGTGCAGGATGGGGCCACGGCAGGTTGGGGGGGGAGGGGGTGGGTGGGCAGTGTGTCCCCCCATTTCTATGGGAGCTGTGGTGATCTGTGCTCACCCTGTGCTGGGGCATGTGGCTCCTCGACAGCCCCTGCCTCACCCGGCTTCTTCACCCGCAGCCGCCTTGGCTTGGCCTCAGGCTCCAGCCCAGGTTCCTGCCTCTTTTTCTTCAGTTTCTGCCCCCACAGATGGTGCTGCAGAGGTGGTGATGGCCTTAAACCCCTTTTCCCTTTGCAAGGCAACCCCTGCTCATACAGCACCAGCTCCCTTTCGGAAGTACAGCTGTGCTTTTCCCTGGCCCAGCATGGAAGCAAGGACCCGCTGTGGGGTAGGGACGCACACTTTCAAATGAGTGACTTACCATGGGGCAACCCCCCCAGGGAAGGCAGAGGAACAAAAACAGAAAGGACTGTTAACAGACAGACAGAAGAGCATCCACCCTGGGAGAGGCAGCCATGTGCCAGCCCCAGAGACAAGGGGTTGACAAATGATGCTGGCACTGCCCTGACACCATGGACTGTGTCAGCACAGAGGAACAAGCCACACTGTGCCACAGGGACCCTGGCTGAGAACCAGTCTGGGCACTCTGGGTACCTGAGCTGGGACAGGGTACACGAGGAAGGGCAGACAGCTTTGCTCCTCACCTCCATCTCTCACCCCCGCAAAAGGAGCTGCAGGGCCTTGCTGGGATGGAGGTCAGCAGGAGCAAGGAAGCAGGAGGATTAGACACAGCATACCTAATCCCGGTTAGCTGGGGCTATAAATAACCCTGATTTACCAAATACGGAGCATGTGGGTCAGCACTTGGCTCTGGAAAGGAGGTATTTGGGGAGTGGGTGTCAGTTCAGGGCCCTCAGAAGACGATCTAAGCAAATCCAGATGCTCTAGAGCTTCCACTACCTAAGAGAGCATCTTTCCCCTCATAGGGATTGTGTTCCTCCCAGATGCTCCAGGGCGGTGGGTGAAGGTGTTTTGCAAAAGGTGTGATCCAGACAGATCCCAGTGGGATCCCAGTACTGCAAATTTGGGGAGGGGGAGCTGGGAGTCCCACGGTGAAGCTGGGAACCAGCTGTTTTCTTCCATGTCAGCAGCTCACACTGAAAAGCTCTTTCACATCCCCTAATCCCTTAAGCAGCTGCAGGGAGGACAGCCACTCGTTACTTAATGAAGTCCTTCAAGGAGGGGCTGCTGATTAAATTGGGTGGTGGATGAAATTGCTGCTGAGACCCCTCCAAGGCCGGGTGGTACGTGAGGGCTGTGCCGAAATGCAAGAAGGGGATTTGGCTTTCAGGGTCACAGCCTGAGGAAAGTGAGTCACAGCTGACAGCTTAACTGAGGGGCTTAATTAAAGTGTTAACTAGGAACTAGGAAACCGCCACATGGGGTGCTTCAAAGTGATGGAAAGGGGGTTCAGAAGGATGCACAAAGGAGAAGGGAGGGCTGTGGGATTTTCTCTACCCACCTGCTCTGAAGAGGGTTCCCAAAAACCTCGTGCCCTCCTAGGCTGCAGCACCCCAATAGAGAGCCCATCCAGCCCCTAGTCGGCCTCGATGTGGGGCTCCAGGGTTTCAGGGTCTCTGATGACCCCAGCCCTTGAGGACAGCCCACAGCAGGGAATGGTAGCACGTGGGATGGAAGGGAAGGATTTTTTCTCACCTGTTTGGGCTTCTGCTGCTGTGGGCTCCCTGGCTCCTCGCTGGGACTGTGGGGCACAGAAAGCAAAGCGGTGAGGGCTTTCAGACCTCCACAGACCTTGGGGGGCATGAGACTGCCCCAATTTTTGGTGAAGGGGGAAAGGTCAGCCTTTCATGTGGTTCCAGAAGCATTTTCCCCTGTCTCGACTGGGTCAAGCTTGTCCAACATCATCCTTCCTAGCAGGGAGCACAGGACAGGCTCTGACTTGGCCAAGGGTGACAGCAAGAAGGTTAATTTGGGGATCCCCCTCTAACAAACGCTTTTCCTCTCTGTAAGTCAATGAGCATCATCACACCAACCCCTGAAGCAAAAAGACTCTGATAAAACTGTTCATTAAATTGCATTTAAATTGAAAATAGGAGAAAAAGGCACTGGAGGAGATGGGAGTCTGGTGGGGACAGCCAGCACATCATCCACCCCACAGGTCACATTCTGCCCCATGGCACTCACCTGTCCGCAGCCCAGACCTCGCGCAGGATCTCCGTCTGCAACGGCATCGCTTCCTCTGTCCTGCCCAACTCCCTTCCCTCCTCCCTGGCACCAGTTGCTGACCTTCTGGTGCTGCAGCCCCTACCACCCCAGGACCAGATCGATGGGGCCAGTCACAGCTACAATAGTCTGAGTGCTCTTACAGCATTGGCTCAGCCACCTCCACAAGCCTTTGTGGTGGGGGTGGGAGGAGGAGGAGGAGGAGGAGGAGAAGGAGGAGAAGGAGAAGGAGGAGGAGGAGTAAGAGTAAGAGGAGGTGAAGGAGATGATTAACTTTATTTCTCCTGAAACTCACTTAATAGGATTTCAGGGGCTGTCAGCCAGGCTTGCTGGGAGAGCAGCTGGCAGGGTAGTAATCACAGGAAAAGGGGGCTCTGCAGGAATGTAGGGGGTGCACAGCTCCTCCCTTGCTGGGTGGGGTCCTCAACACAGCAGAGCCACTCACTCAGTCTGGTGTGGGCAGAGGAATGCTGTCTGACTGTATTTGGGGTTATCCTCCCTGGATATTCTTTTTTTTTTTTTTCACCCAAAAAGTCTTCTTGGTGAGAGAATAGCAGGATTTGGACTGTTTTGTGTGAGCTGTGCGTGGAAAGCCCATGCAGGGGGAGGCAACATCCCTGGCTCCAGGCAGTGCTAAGGGTTTCCATACGGACCACCACTTTCCTTCGACCCCTGTCCATGTCCCCGGGTCTCTTTGAGTTATGGGATTCACGCCCTACAGCTCACACCTCACCTGGTTATTATGCCACTTAATATTTTGTTCTTAATATTCCCTCTCAAAGGCCCCCGCAGATGCTGTTCGGTTGCAAAGCCAGACAAGCCAAGTGTCCCCACCGGACCCCTGGCCTTGCCCCGCCCACCACAGTCACCCCAAAACCCCCGCCACGCCGTGCCCGGTGCCACTAGATGGCATTTGAGCACCGCACACCGAGACCCACCAGCACTGCAAACTTCTGATGCCTCCGTACAATATCCTCCTGGTTTCCCTTTAATCTCTAAACCACATCATATCGCCCACATAAGTTTAATTTCTTTTGCAAGGGATAGAAAAACACCAAGCTAAAATACATCAAAAATCTCCTTGAAAACGGGAAGCAAGCCCGGAAACCGCAAAGTGAGTTGGGTTTCTTTTGGTAGGGATTGTTTCCTATGGAAAATGTGGCTTGGGCTGCCCCCAAAGGACTTTTTTGCCCTGCCTGCAAGAAAAAAAAGAAAAAAAAATGTTTTGCAGAGACCCTGGGTCTCACAGCAGCTTCCCTGAGCAGCGCCCCCAGGGATGCTTTGCTGGCTCTAGGACATCCCAGGGTGGTGGAAAACCCGATATGAGGATGAGCAGCTGGAGCAGCAGACCCCCAAAGAGCATCCCCTAGTCAGGACTTTTCAAAGCACAGCATTCTGGCCCTTCACTGGCTCTCCAGTGAATGACAGCACTGATAAAAAGGGGCAGCAGTATCAGACTTTGGAGACACCAATAATTTCTTAATTGCTGGGACATCTCCACCTGGGGAGTACACACCTATCCTCCCCACAGCCACCTCCTTTGCTGAGCAGGATCCAGATAAAAGTACTTCTTTTTTTTCTTTCAGTTGTTTATTTTCAAGCTCCAAAAGGCATATTACAAAGAGACAGGAAAAATAACAGCTGGACAGCTGTTCTGACGCAGAAGTGACAGCATCCCTTTAGGATGGAGAGGGTTGATGGCTGAGGAGGCAGCAATACCGGTGCAAGGACACGATGCACTCCGGACCTCCTTGCCATGGGAAAGCAGCTCACTGACAAGCTACAAACCCATGGTACCAGCTCAGACCCAGTCACTTGCCTTCTGAACCACATGTCAACCTGTTCTTTATTTTCTCTAGGTATGGATCCCAAATAAGCAATAAAACTCCCATTTGAAGTTGGGAGCTAAGAGATGGGGTGCAGGCTGCGGGCTGAGTGCCTGCAAACCTGGATAGGCTTTTATTCTCTAAAGAAATAGAAACCAGCTTCTTCAGAAGATAAAATCTCTGTGTGTCCCCTTCCCCAAACAGTGCTTGACAAATTACATCCCTGCACTGAGGGGCTGCAGTGGAGGTGATGTGGGTCCTCACATCGAGCCTGGCTCCGCTTCGCAACCCCTTTGGCCACAGGCAAGAATTCAGCAGGAGAGAAAGCCAACCACCATGGGTGAGAGAGCCCCGGGGGCCACGTCCCTGTCAGCCAGCCCTGGGCTCCCACCGTGCCCGTGCCCGCGCCTCAGCACTGCCCTGCGTGCTCAGGGCTGGCGCCGGGGCAGCGCAGCCCAGTCGTGTACCGGATACAGAGGCAGCACTGCAGTGTACAAGGAGCACGTCCCACATCCCAGCGCATCTCAGAGGACCCAGGATGCTGTGCTGACAGTGGATATAAAGCCAAGGGAGCTGGGAAAAGCTGTCTACGGAAACGTCCCAAGATGTAAGAGTTTTAATTTATTACTTTTTTCTTTTTCTTGCTCTTTAAAAGCTATTTGTTCCACGTGCGGTGGTCCCTTGGCATTCCGCCGCTCCTGGTCTGTCCC
Organism: Neopelma chrysocephalum; assembly: GCF_003984885.1. NCBI lineage: Eukaryota > Metazoa > Chordata > Aves > Passeriformes > Pipridae > Neopelma > Neopelma chrysocephalum. The sequence goes on from NW_020897763.1 coordinate 4,289,266, forward strand.
CGAGCGCACCCAGGCGGTAGGACAGGGTTTGTTTTCCTTTGCGGGGCTCTTTTTGCTTTCACAATCACACAAACTGTAACAAGCTTTACAAGAAAACACTGGCAAGTTCCGAGGTTTGGCAGAAACCTTTTTCTGTGTGGGCCAAGGGCAGGAGGCTCTCCCATCCCCTCCTCCTCCATCATACGTGTCCTTCAGCCTCTTCATCTTCAGCACCAGGAGTTTTCAGTCCTTTTTCACAAGCTGCCTTGTCTGCTACTCTTTCCACCCCGGTTTTGCTAGCTGCTTCCTGCCAAACAGCAAATAAAGCACAGTGAGTTGCAAACAGGAAAAGGAAGAAGCAAGCAGGTGACAGTGATGCTGGGGATAGGCAGAGGCAGTCAAGCCTGGAAGGGCAGGCAAAATTGTCCCCCACAGCTCCCCCATGCTTATCAAATACTGCACCTTACACTGGAGGGTCCTGTTTTCTCAGTGGCTGGCAGAGGTTAAACCTCAGCAGCTCAGCCAGCTTTTGGGGAAGGGATGGGACCCCTGGGAACGATTGTGACCCACCTCAACAGAAGCAGAGCACTGACATGGAGTGAGCCTGGACAGATGGATGCAGAGGCACAGAAGAGAGGGACAAGGAGGTAAGGCAGTAGCATCGGAGAGGAGCCACAGGTGCAGCCTGTCCCCCCAGCTGGAGGTGTAGCATGTACACCTGGTCATGGCTGCAGGCCACCCACCCAACTGTGGGTACAACCATCCAGCGGGTGCAGGAGAGGAGTACTAAGGCACGGTGAAGCCTTATGCCTGCTCCAGCAGTGCCTCTTCCTATCACAACCAGCTGCACAAGCCAACCACAGTGCCAGCAGATGGCCAGGGCAGCTCCACTCCCTGCCCAAGCCAGTTGCCCCGGCATGCTGCTCCCCAGAGTCTGCACTGGTCACTTAATCCACAGCCTCAACCTCCAGGCACCAGTTCAGAAGAGCTTATACTAAAAATGACCCACACGGATAGCTTGCAAAGCTGTGTCCTCTCTCATTACAGTACACCGGGTTTCCAGTGGAATTTTGGATGAGAGCCTGTTACGAGACAGCGATCTCTCCATGTGAGCAGAGGAGCAGGCTATTGCCTTACCAACTTCAGGAAATCCATACTATCATGTTTTAAAATACCCTTGGCCTTGTCAGAGATGGAATGATATTTCATTTTACTGGAGACCAGGAGTTCATCAACAGTCACTAGCTGGGAGCAGCAAAATTAAATACCAATGCTGACCCTGTTATCAGCCCATGTGAGCTCGCACTGCAAATCCTTTTATTGATGATTGAGCATCTGATGGAAGCGTCTGCACAAGAGAGACCAAGAAGTAAAATGCTTCCTCCCATTGCAGCAGGCTCTATCCCTCCATCCTCAGCCTGATCTATAATTTAATTTGGTTTAACCCATCTCTTCTCATCACAAGCCTGACGAGCATCCCTCAGTGCAGCCTGCTAGATGGCCAAAAACGGGCAATAGTCACCTTTGCATCCCTCTCCGCAAACTTTGTGAACATGTTTGCGTAGATCCTCCGGTCCCGGTCATTGTGCTCCTTCGTTTTCTTCTGGCACACAGAGATCTGAGATTTTGCTGCTTTGTTCTGTGGATTCACTTCCAGCACTTTTTGAAAGTCACACTTTGCCAGCTCGAACTCGTTCATCAATAACCTGGCTTCGCCCCTTCGGTACAAGCCCTTCTCATTGTCCTGGTCCAGTCCCAGTGCCTGGAAACACACAAGTCCCCTTAGCACCCTGGAGCTCCCCCAAAAAATTTAATGGTCAAAGCCTCATTAAATCTGTCAAAATTAGGAGAAGGTGGCTTCAAGTCTCCAGAGCACTTGCATCTCGCTCAACAAAAATTACTTGGAGATCCACTGCAGCTCCACAGAGCCTGCCTCTGTCACACCCAGAGCAGAACCCAGTGCCCAGACCCAGCCTGAGCAGATCTAAACAGCACCCCAAGGTCGTCAGCCTATGCAGATCCAGTCTCATGGATCTGGCTTAGGAAGAAAAGCTGTTGTAAACACATGTCCAGGTGGATTTTGAACCCCAAAAGGCACTTTTGGTCCTAAGCACACAGCATCCATGGAGACCTCGAGGTGCAGAAGGGACGCCATCATCCCACTGCTGTTTGGAAATTGCTTCTTATATGAAAAGAAATCAAAAAAATCCCAACGAACTCCCAATGAAAACAAGCAGAAGAAGAGGATGCTCCATCCCCAGGGCTCATGCACCTCTACCTTATCACAGCACTCGACAGCTTTGGCGTACTCTCGCAGCTTCAGGTAGCACATGGCCAAGTTGAGGAAAGCAGCCAGGAGGAACGAGTCAGAGGCTTTCGACTCTTTTTCAGACAAGCCATACTCCATTTCCAGCCAGGACACAATCTTCCCATACTGAATCACTGCCTGCAGGTACTTGCCTTCCTGGGATGGAGCAAAGAAGAGGCTAGAGGAACCCAAGCGACAACACTCACTCTGCTCCTGGAACATCTCACAACAGGTTACAAGTGTAATGTGGTGTGTTCAATAAATAAATGAAAGGAGGAGGATGCTGAACACCTACAAAAACAGCAGGCTTGGGAAAAGCCAAGTCAGAGCAGTGGGGAGGATTGGGATGCCCCAGCTGTGATGGGGAACTCTAAAGCCTCTCAGCATTAGCCCTGGCCCAGGAAGGGTTCAATCTGCTGTCCTGCTCTTCAGGGAGCACATACAGCCAACAAAACACTGGGAAAGGAGGAGATATCTCAGGGAGCATCAAGGAGTGAGAAAAAGACAGAGGGAGGGCAGGACTCGCCTTCCCCAGCACTGTCTGGGGGCACATGGCTTCTCTGACACTGACGGCTGCCAAGTCATGTATCTGATGTCACCCCAAATTAATTTCCAGCTCCCTTCCTTCACCTCTGCCATCCCCAAGTTCACAAACCTTGAAGTACATTGTGCCCTTCTCCTTGACGACAGCAGCCTGCTCCAGCTTCTCTTTGGTGTCCATCTCCCACGACTCCTTGGCCTGCAAAGGAATGCTTGGAGCACTCCCAGGGGAGTGCAGCAGCCCCCCTCCCCTGGCAGGACCACACCACTCTCTGGGACAGCCTGTTCATGCTCAGGTCTCACCAGGGCCATATCCAGAGCAAGGAGCCAGCTCTGCTCCTATTGCAGCCAGGGCGATGGCAGGGGACCCATCTAGGGATGTGGCACAGCAGCACCTGCCCCATCCCATGGGCTTCTCCTGTATCCCATTCCCAGGCTCCTCATGGGCACAGACAAGCTCCTCAGGGCTAGCTGGCTGGATGCACCAGCTCTTATCTGTGGAGCCCAGGGAAAAAAAGGGGAGAAAAAAAGAGGAAAAAAATAAAAGAAAAAAAAAGAAAAAAGAAACAAGGAGATAAAAAAAAAGGAGAAAAAAAAGAGAAAAAAGGAGAAAAGGAGAAAAAGAAAAAAGGAAAAAGGAAAAGGAGAAGGAAAAATAAAAGAAAAAGAAAGTACAAAAGGACAAGCCTAGAAACAAATAAAAGACCCAGCCTTGGACCCCAGCCACAAGAATAAAACAAACCAACAGAGAAGAACAAATAAAGAACACAAAGCTCCTTGGTGACGTGTCCACTTCAGCGGGGGTCAGGCTTGCAGACACACCAGGGACAAAGGCTGGATGCTACACAGGGCCCAACATTCCCGTAATCTGAGAAGGGACCAGCACGCCTCTGCCCTCACCTTCTCAAAGCTTTTCAGTGTAACCTCGTACACCAGCTCAGCATTCGCCTGGATGCCATATTTTGGCTTCCCCGCCTCGCCAAAGCCATACCTGGAGGGCAGAAGGAGGCAGTCAGAGGACGGGGGGAAACCCTTCATTTCAGCAGCCCTTGGCCATAAACACAGGCCCAGGTTGCCAATTCTGTTTTCACATCCAAGCTCCCTGCCCACAGCTTTCTAACATTTTGGGGCCAGGATTATGTTATTCTCCATGACCAAAGATACCTGACAATATACAACGCATTATATATTGGGAATCAGCCCTTCTTGCTGCATCAAAGCCATCTTTTTCCATAGGCTTCTCTCCAGCCTCAGGACCCAGCCCTGGCAATTTCCAGGGAGACATCAGACACTGGACTTGGATAAAGCCCTTTTACCCGATTTTTTTAAAGCATCTCACGATTCTTGCCTGCACGCCACTAGTCTCTCTTACTATTCCTGCTGGCATTGCTAAACTGCAGCTCTCCTGGAGAGTTCTGTTTTCAGGACAGCCATCTTCCATAAGTGCTAAAACAATGCTGGAAGCTGAAACCCACTCAGTATCCCTGCAGGGATGATCCTTACCGTGGGCTGAGGTAGAGGATACAGTGCTCTCCCCTCTGCATCTTCTCCAGGGCTTTGTCGATGCCGATGGGGATGTCGTGGTCCTCTCCTTCGCCCACAATGAACTTCACGTCTTTGCAGTCAAACCTTCTGCCACCACAGAATCCCTCCAGATGAACTGCAGGGGGACAAGAGGGAATGTGGCAGGATTGCACCCACAGTTACCCAAACCTTGGAGCAACGTGGGCTCCAAAGTATCTTAGAAAGTATTTTATCTCTCCCAAAATCCAGCAAAGCCTCCAGCCCTGGAAGAGGGAAGACAAAGGGCTGGGGGCAGCCAAGGACCTCCTGGTGCAGAGAGGGATAGGGACGGCTTAGGAACATTGCTGAAAAGCAAGGCAGGCATATCTCGTCTAACCAAGGACCAAACAACAGATAAACATCGTGACTAATATGTTCCCCTTGTACTCAACTGCACGAGTCAAGTCTTACTGGAACTGGATATTGCTCCTGGCACGCCGCCACGCAGAGTTTATCACGGTGATTACAAATCTTCTATACAGCACTATACTGCCTTGACTTCTACCTCGAAAACAAGGCCATGTTCTCCTGACTCTCAGAACTCAAAGTACAAGATAAACGTTTTATTTTTAATCTTCAACCAGTATCCGTGCTGTTCCAGCCCCAGACGCTGGCAGGAGTGCAGCCAGAGCGGACACTGGGTACCTGGCACATCCACCACCTGGCACTCCTGGCTGTGTTTCCACAGCAAGATTATTCTTTATTTATTCAATCCTGAAGATGTTCCAGGCCTTGGGGACGCTTTTACGGTCTTTGCCTTCTGCTTGCAGGGTACAAGGCATGCACATGCAGGCAAGCACAAAGTAAAAGCAATTTTATAAGGAACTCCTGCATACTGTTAAAAAAATGAAACAAAAAAAAAAAGCTTTTTAAGAGGAAAAATTCACAATGGGCATTCCTGTTGTCACAACTGTGCTTAGAGATTTTGTGGCCTGCAAGGATGTGAGCCTAATCTTTGCTTGGAGAGAGCAGGATGCTACCTGAGATGCTACAGGGCACTGACCATCCCACTGTGGTGGCAGGAGGTGAGCAGCAGGACAAGCCAAAGATGACACTGCACCAGAAACAGCCATGAGGATCTGGGCTCTGCATTGGACAGCTGAAGCCTGTGCTGAAGGAAACCTGCCCATCTCCACCTCACGATGCTGCCCTGCCCTGGGGCCTACAGGAAGTCCCCAGTATGAGATGCATGGACCAAGCAAGCCCACAGGCAGTCCCCTATTCCTATGGCAGGTTCAACCCTTTAGCTCCTGCCACCAAAGCCATGCTGGGACTCAAGCGTGGAGCAGCAAAGGATGCCAGCTTCCCAGGACGCATCCTGCATCCACCACTGGTGCACAGTGACCACCAGGCTCAGGCTGGTGTGAGCTCACCCATCTTGGGATGAGGACAAAAGGCAAATCCAGCTCCTTCAGAGTCAACCTCTGCTTTTGCACTACCTAATACCGATCTGGCTATTTCCTTAGGCATAGGAAAACTGAAAAGTTCTGCCTAAAATACAGGTAACCCAGCAACCCCACAGCACCATGCCATCTCCCTGCATGTTCCTAGGGAGTAGAGATCCATAATCTCTGACCTCAAAAGCAGCACTACAGCCCTCCCAAATTCCACACCCTCTGTGGGACGTGGCAGCAATAGGAAGATCCCACGTTAGAATAGGATGCACAAGAAGATGCCATGATCCTTCCTTTCAAGGACAGTTTTTCTCTATTTTAATTGCACATAAAATAAGGCAAGCAAAGGGGGGAAAATCTCCACTCAGGTTTCCAGGAGCAGGTCAGCTGGTTGCAGTTGCTCTTGGATTACAGAGAAAAAAAAGCCACTGAAGGAACATCACTCTGGTTGCAGCTCTGACTTATTGTTCTCTCGGTGCCTGCAGTGATTTTGTTTTTGAAGAGCTGAGAACAGAGTGTACTGAGTGTGGCTGGCACACGAACTTGATGTGCTGACAGCAATTTGTACTCAGATTAAAAACGGAGAAGGAGGAGGGGCGGGGGGAAAGGATGTAACAAAAGCTGGAATGACAGATTTTGACTGCAGCCCAGGTTTTAGGGATCAGAACTGTGAATTAAGGTCTATAAAACTTAAAACCTATAAAAACCTGGAGATACTTGCTCCTGGAAGCATGGTTTCTTCCAGCCTAATTCCAGCACCTCCCAAATACATAGCTGAGGGAAACCATCACTGCCCCCCTGGATCACAGCCTCATCCCAGGGTGGGCTGCCTGCCCCCACAGCTGCTGTGCCATCCCCAGCACAGTGCCCACCATAAACAGAGTTGCATTTGTTACATCCTCCCATGAAAGCTGAAACCACCCTTATTACAAGCAAACCCCTTGTAGTAATCTCATTCCCCCCTCATGAGCAGCCCTCTGGCCATAGGGAAAGGAAAAGGCCCCATTCTGCAAGAGATGCAATAAAACCCACCAAAAATACCATCAACATTGGAACAAAGAGGCCAAAGAAGGTGCCGAGTGCCTATATCATTGCCCAAAACACTTAGCAAGCGTGTGTTCCCCCATGAAGGGAGGAAGGCCTGGCAACTGATGCTTTGGAGGCAAGGCAGAGCCAGGGGTTTTGGCAGATGGCACATCACAGAGCATCTTGGACACTGTAATGAGATGCAAAAGGGTCAGGGGAAATGGCAGAGTTCTGGAACCCCATGGGCTTCGCTTCTTCCATCCTCCCCACAGATGCTGCCTGAGCAGCTCTGGGCTCGGGGTTTTCCAACCAGCCCTCCAGGGCAGCAGCTCTAGTAGAGCCATCACAGGGACCAGCCAAGGAGAGCACAGAGGTGCATCCCTGGGTCAGCAGTGCACTGCTGTTCTCCCAGCCCCTTTCCACCCCATCTGGCCTCCGGATGGATGTAACTGCATCCTACCATGATGCACGGCCACCTACAGCCTGTACAGTAGGTCCTTGCCAGGGAGAAGAAAGTGGGGTGGCTCAGGACAGGCTGATCCCTCCAGCTCCCCTACAAGGCACTAGCACTCACTCTCCACAGTGGCACCTTCATTAGGGTTGGAGTAACCTTCCCCCTTTCTCTTGATCCTTCGGATTATTCCTCCATCCTCAAACAAGTCCTCGCCTTTGAAGTCAAGCAGCTCAACCTAAAAGAAATAAAGAAAAAGTGGGCAGAGCTTAGGGAGGGGGGAAGGAGAAGGGAAAAATAAAGCCACAAAGCAGCAGTTCATCCTCTGGCTGAAGAACCAAGCCAGCTTATTCTCCATTCAGCTGAGGAGCAGAAGTTGTCCATAAAATCCAGCTACAAACCACAGCATAACAGACACAATTTATTAGAAATTGGGGCACATCCAGTACCTGAAGCATAACAAAAAGTAACAGTAAAAATAAATGCATTAAACCTGTAAGGGTACAACATAGCTACTGCTGGAAGATGCTGTGAAAGTTGCCTGGGACCAGGTTAGGCAGGAGTTTCCCCTTCGTCCTCTGATGGGACCAACTCCAACCCACAGCTTAGTCCACTCTCGACTTGGAAAGACTAAGCCTTAATTTAGGACAGACCCATTCCTCCTGCCTTGTCCCAACGAGCCCAGCCCAGGAGGAATGCCTTGTCTCAGCAACCACACTGTGCCAAAAATGTGGCTTTCCTACTGCCCGACAGCACTAATCATTTTTTAGCACCTGGAGGCATTTCCCACCTGCTTTCTCCTTCCCCTGTACATGTTTAAACCAGGAATCTGCCCACTCCCTGCCCCAGCACCAGTGCTCTCCTCACCCAGAGTTTCAGTCCCAGCCTCCCAGCTCAGACACACATTTCTGAGAAAACCTTGGCAGCAGTTCCTGGAGCAGAGAGACACACTTCAGGAATCCAAGCTGGGTTTTTTGTTGTTGGTTTTTTTTTTTTTTTAAATTCTTATTATTATTTCTAAGCTGGTTAGCAAGGCAGGAAGGGAGCGAGTGAGCTCATCCGTGCGCCAGCTCACCAGCATTACTCACCTCGAAAAAGAGGGTGGCATTGGAGGGGATTTTGGGGGCACTGCCAGCAGAGCCGTATGCATAATCGGGTTTGCAGAGCAAGTAGCAGATCTCTCCCTTCTTCATGGTAGCTACCCCAATGTCCCATGCCTTGATTACCTGACCTAGGAGAGAGGCAAATGTCAGGCAGGAGGGAGCAACCAGCAGCCCAGAAAAAAAAATAGCCCAGGTGCTGCAAGGATGGCACCTAAAAAAAGCCCATACACCCAAGCCACTTAGGGCAGGGCTGACACCGTCCATCTGTACTGAAACAGGGTCAGTTGATCCCACCAGAATGATCCCACCTGCTCCTACTGGGATCATCCCACCTTCCAGCATCCCCACGGATGAACTTCCCTGGACCAGCTCACCCTTGCCCAGGCTGAAGACAAAGGGCTCGTTCCGATCGCGGCTGGAGTCAAATTTTTTACCATTGGCCAGTTTGCCTTTGTAGTGGACATAAACCTTGTCCCCGATCATGGGAGACTCATCTTCACTCCCAGGTCGCTTAATGATCTGTGAGAGAGAAACCACCCATGAGCAGGGGCCATGGGACAGCTGAGGATACATATGGAAGGAGAGAGAGAGACACACACACACATGCATTTACATAAACATTTATATATATATACACACATGCATATACACCACAGTGCCACTCTAAACAAACAGAAGGCTCAAGCGGGAGTTATTCAATTCATCCTTCCATCAGCCCCTAAAAATAAATCCCAAACCAGAGCCACGACGATGGAGTGGGACAGGGCTGGGAGTAGAGACCTGCCCGTACTTTGCGGAGGCGTCTCAATAAACACTGTGGATCGAAACCCAAAGTGAATGCAATTACTCTCACTTTCTGTCCGTTCGCATTTTACTCACAGGGGTGTGTCTGTTCACTACTCGCTTCTTGTCAACACTTCTTTTTTTCTGAATGCTACAGCCTGGAACAAGCAGTTCTCAAGCTGAGGATGGAGCAGGGGAGGATGCTATTCTTAGAGGAAAGGTGCTATTTAACTGGAGAAGAGCAAGCGCTGGGGAGCAGATCTATCCAGAAATGGCTCTGAATATGAAAAGGGGTTGTGGAGCAGACTGGATGACCTCAGTAACGTGCTCTTTCTAACGTCTGTGAGTCACATACAAAAATTCTTTGTGGATTTACAGCTAATAATCTGATTAGGAACACAATAGCAGTGAAATTCATGGAGCAGCTCAGTCTCAATCACCCCTCCCATCCTTCTTCACTCCAATTGATGCCTTTCAAATGAAAGAACTCAATCCTACAGCCCTGAAAGTACTATGTGACCCCAAGGACTGGGGATGCAGCCCAGCAACTGACCATGCACCCCAAAATGCAGAAAGAAAGGCAGGACATTCTTGGAAGCCCCCCCTCACCTTCAGAACCCCTCGGTCTTGAGCTGGTGTGATGTCCTCCCCACGCTCAGTGAGGGCCACTGCCTGCACCTCCCCTTCGGTCTTGGTAGCCTCATCAGTGGTCATGGTCTCCTTGCATAGGCACTGGACCTGGGGAGACACAGCACGTGCCCCATCAGCCCAGCAGGACCATGAAAGGTGGTGTAAAAGCAAAGGGTTTATCACCCTTCATGGAAAGACAATGCACAGCAAGCATCTTCTCCAAAAAAACAAAGCAAACCCAACACCAAAAGAATCCCAACTATCTGGGTGGATAAAGAGAAAATTCACAGCAAGAATCTAAGGAACTGAGGTTTTTTGGACAAACTGCTGGAGCACTGTCCTCCCACCACCACCACATAAGCAGCCAAGGTGCCAGAAAAGCCACGTTTTCCATCAAACAGAGACTTTTTCCAGTGGTTCCTGGTGAAAAAGGAATTGCTTATGGTTTCAAAAACATATTTCCTGATGATTTCCTTCAGACTGTAAGGCTATTTTGGTAGCTGCACTGCTGCATGACACGTCATCAAGAAAACATGTGACAGAGAATTGGAAAGCAATGGTTTTTTTCAGACATAAACCAGATCTATTAAAGTCACTCTAATTACGAAACTTTCCCACAGTCTTTGGTGTAGAAGCTGATGTTAAATAGCAGGAGAAATCATTCATTTGGGGGATTCAGAAAGAGCAGAGAAAGGATGTTTTCAGCTCCAAGGGCAGCTAAGTCATGTTGCAAGAAGAATTGCGTTCCTCGCACCCAAGTGGAAAGGGAAGAACTGGAGCCCAGCCCCCCCAGCACAGGAAGCCACCGAGACACAAAGAGCCCTGCAATGGAAGAAGCAAAGTGAAAAATAAGGGAACTAGTTATTGCAATTCTCAACAGTCTTGAGGGTGATATTTAACTTTCCTCTGCTCTGCTGAGGTTTCAGATGGGAACATCTTAAAAAAAAAAACACTGAAAAAGCAACTTGTGGTGAGATCCATTATCTTGCAGGTACTTATATACTGGAAAACATGCCATCAGTTACTTTGGAAGAAATGTTTGATGATGCGGGTGGTGAAGCACTGGCACAGGTTGCCCAGAAAGGTGACGGCTGCCCCATCCCTGGAAATATTCCAGGTCAGTTTGGACAGACCTCTGAGCAACCTGGTGTAGTGGAAGATGTCCCTGCTTGTGGTGGGGAGGTTGGACTAGAAGGCCTTTAAAGGTTCCTTCCAACCCAAACCATTCCATGATTCTATGATTCTGGTGCTGGGATGGTCTCCAAGCCCTCACAGTTCACACTGCCCTGCCACCACCACAGCCTTCCTCTTGGAGATGAGCAAGGAGGTAGTGGCACCCACATGGCATGGGCATGCCATTGGCACCGTGTACCAGCTCAGGGCTTCCTGGCACAGATCCTGTGCATCACCACAGACGCAGCATCCATAACCCATTTATTAAGGACCAGGAGAAGCCTGAAAAGGGGAGAAGCTTGCCAAAGAAGTGCCACCTCCTGGGGCAGAATCTCCCCAGGTCCACCAAGCAGCCACCGCTGGGATGCAGAAGACGGAAGGGGAGGTGCTGGCTCTGGCTTGCCGGTTGCTAAATCCCACCAAGAGACATCTAAAAATACACCATACACATCCTTCTCATTATTTTTCTACGTAAGCAATTAGAGGAGTCATCCAGGGAAGCTGGCCAAGGCGAGCGGGAGGGGAGACGCTCTGCGTCAGAAGCAGTGGGAGGGATGGAGCCCACAAGACCAGCTATTAAGATGTGGTCCACATTATAAAAGAGCTCACGATTTCTCTGTCCAGCAAAAACAGTTCCAACTAGGTTAGAAAAAAGAGCATGCTGCTCCCACTTATATCCCATTTGGAGCAACAGAAGGAGGCTGGCTAGGGTCCAAAATCCCAATTAATTTGAAACAAACAGTTGTAGGGCAAAAAGAAATATCTGCTACTCCCCGAGACTTAAATGCCAAGCAGACAGGGATGTCACTGAGAGCTGAGCAAGTTTGCTGGTGGTGTCAGAGCCTGAATCTTCTCATTGCAAGACCATGTGTACTCCGGATATAGGGAGGGAACTTATTAATTACCCCACACAAAAGCCCATGGGTGTTTCTGACACAACAAGCAGATTCTGCTCTCCCACTGCTGCTACTACACACAAGTTAATGTTGTACGTCTGTAAATGAAGCCAGGATAAACCATCCTCCCTCCTGCTTCATTTCCCTGGGATATAAATATGGACAGGTAGAAGAAGTACAGAAATACGTGTCATAAAAACAAGCCATTTAATTTTACAATTCCCTCTCCACACAGGTGTTGCTATCTTCCAATCCAGAGAAATGGGTGAAAATTCAGAGCGGAGAATGGGACGCAATGTCTGACCCCAGGCTGAGGACAGGCAGGTATCACACATGTTAGGGTTTCACCAACCACACGATCCCGATCCCAAGCCACGTTTCCTAGAAATCAGCATACCAGGAATTTGTCAGCTCCAAATGGAAACTTCATGTTGCAGATCTCAGAGGCTCACAGAAGGGGAAAAGGAGGAAGAAGAGCAAGACTGGGGAGTGTTTTGAGGGGTCTTACCTTGCCACCATGCAATTGCTGGAGAAGGACTGAAGGCCCAGGGAGAGTCTGGGGAGGTGTTCACCCAGAGACACAGTGGGAAAACACCTGGTAAGAAGAGGTGGGGGTGGAGGGGAAAAGAAACCACATGTGCTGTATTCTAAAAGAGGATTTCAGGATTTAGGAAGAAGGGAGAACTGAGACAGCAGTTTTGAGCTACAGATGATGCTCCACCATGGTCAGAGAGGGGTGATGAGACTATGGCAAAAACTTCCCATGGCAGCTCCTCTGCTCATTGCAGCCATGGGAAGATGTTTTGACTTGCTGTTTCCACAAACAGTGTTTAGCATCTTACCATCTGCTTTTAAAAAAATAAAGCAAGGCTATATTTGGTCCAATTTTTTTACTAGGATGAAAATTAGCGGGATGGAAAAGTAAGAGTCGGCTGCTCTGGCGTTTAGTTTTTTAAGACTCACTTAGCACAAAGTGTTGCACTTCCACAGCACCACAACAGCCCTAAAATCTTCAGATTGCAACCCGGGAGGGAGTTTCTTTAAAATGCAAAGGTCAGGCTAAAAAACAACAAAGCTAAATGCACAGCAGGAAGATGTGGGGCCATGAATGCTAGTGAGCATCACCCCGAATCCCAGCCCCTCAAGCTGGGCAGTAGCATGGGGCTGCACCTCCATCCTTCATCCCCACCACGCCTGCCGACTGATAATGAAGAACAACCCAATTAGCATAGCAGCTGGCTCTCTCCACTGTCCCACCAGGGTTCCAGTTCCCCTTTGATCACAAGAATTACTTTTTTGGGTAAAATATCTTCTTGCTGAGCAGACTGTCCCTGTGCAGCAGGAAAGGGAAGACCAGAGCAGCGATTTTACCCAGACGAGAGTGTTTTAAGACACCTGCAATGCCAACCTGCTGAGCACAGACCCAGTAGATGGTGATAATAAATTCAAATGGGGATTACTAACAAAATATGACCTTCTTAAGACCAACAAGGCAGGTCCACGTAATCTTCAGCTTCCATCCCAACACATAAGGATGCACCCAGACATCGAGTGCCATTTCTCACACTCACACATCACAGCTTGAATTAAAAATGAACTTTTTTTTCTTTTTTTAATCCTGGCCACTTGACTTTTTCCTCCCTCCTTTAAAATAAACAGGGAAGCCATAAAATTGAAACTATTGCTCACATGGGTCGATTTACTTCCTAGCACACGCATTGTGCAAGCAGCCAACATCCCAGCAGGCTGAGCATGGCAACTTTTATTCAAACAAAAAACCAAAATGCAAACAGAGCTGCTTTAATTGCCCAGCACTCTAACAAACCTCCATCATGCCCAGGGTGAGCCCTGACTCATCAAGGACCGAAGCAAACTCCCTGGTCTCCTTTATCTACGGGCAGTCCCTGCTCTAGGTTTAACACCTTCTGCCCATGGAGACCCCAGTATCTCCCGAGCTTCTCCCAGGCAAAAGGGTGCCACCCGTCCCATGGGGACACCTCAGAGGGGGATGCAGTCACCAATCACCTCCCAGGAACCAGAACGTATCAGTCTATTAACGGAAGAGCAGCAGCAAGGGAAGGTTTATAAACAATGAAGAGTAACAAAGTGAGAAAACTACTGCATGCAACTAACTTAAATACAACTGTGTATGTTCCCATCACACTTGCTTAACCATTCTGCCTAGCTAATATTTTTAAGCTTCTGAAATGGTTTTAGTTAAGATCCAAGTCATAACTATCTTTTTTTTAAATATGTGAAATAAGAGGCTGCCCTCAATTTCAGCTGCAGCGAGAGGAACAAGTGAGCAGGACGGGTCACTAATCCCTGCCAGAAAAAATATTTCAGGCGAAAGCAAGTTGGGTTCAGTCTCTCTGCATCCCCCAGAGTGAGGCAAACACGCCCATGCCAACAACACAGAGAAGACTTCCAGAGAGGGGTGGTTTTATCCTCCCAGTTTACAATATAAACCCATTAAAAATAATCTGGCTCTTTTGCTAGTTATCTAGCAAAGCAACAGCAAGGAAATGCTTGCTTGGTGGTTTTTCCAGGTTGCTTCAAAATAAAAAAAAATCACAGATAAAATTCCTTTGAACTCTCTTGCGAGCACCCCATCGGCAGCCTGTGGTCCAACCCCTCCAGTGCGGGGACCCAGAGACACAACGCCTTTCGCTTCCATGTGAAATAGAAAAAAAAAAAGGCAGCATTTTCTTTTCTCCCTCCCTTATTTCAAAAGATATACTGCGGAGGGCAAAAGCCATAAACATTTATGGGTTGTTGCTCTTTCAAGGGAAGAAGGTGGTAGGGACAGGATGCATTTGAGGATATTTTACACACCGATGTTCTACAGCTCCTGGCCCCCAAAGCCATCCCTGGCCCCAGCATGGATTTCAGCTGCTCCCACCACAAAAATCACAGCAAGACTCTGCCACGGGCAACAGATTTCAAAAATACTGGAAAAAAGAGGAATGCAGGAGCCAGCAGCAAAGCCTCTGCTCTGCATCAGCAGGGAGAGGCAACAGCCTGCACCCCTCCTGTTCCTGAGGGGCTAACACAGCTTTCAATGGTGGCTAAAAGAAAATAATTAAGGAAATATGGTAACAATAAATGTATAAATAGCTATTCCACACCTGCCTGAGCTTCTTGGGAGATGGAAGGGCCAAGCGCTGCATCCTAACAAGCTCGGAGGCCATTATATACAGACACTCACATCACAGTGGGGAATGCAATTTCCTAAAGCTTTCATAAATCAGGATTATGTAACTGTATGGGAAAAAAATATAATAATATAGACAAGAAGGTTACATAAACCATCCGTAAAATGTGAGAAAGTACTTGACATCCCACTACCCACTCCTTGGCACTCTCTAACTGGGTCTTTTGCCATCAAAAATAAGCAGGCTCCTATCAATCATGTCTTCTCCCCTGGTCCAAACAACCAGGGAGAACAGACCAAGCCAGGCTTTTTGGAAGGAAATATTTCACCTCTGGCTATTAAATGTGAAGTTTCCCTCCCCATACAGCACACCCTGGTGAAGTCCAAGCCCTCCACAGGCGACTCAAAGCAGTCTCCTGGCAGCAGCTACACCAATGCTGAGCAAATTCAATTTCAAGGGACAGCTTGAGGGGACTAAAACAAATACAAAATGGGAATAAACAAGAAACTCCTTGTTTGCCAATTCTGTTTTGATTTAGTCTTTTCTCCAGAATAAATCTGACAATTAAAGTTAGATTTATTTTTTTTTCCATTTCTAAAAGCATCTCATTGCTTGCAACAGATTTCAGGCTTTCTCCAAGAAACTATCAGCCAGGTGACCCCAAATGGCAGCACCCCCTGGCAGTGCAAATGCTGTATTTAACCACTTATCTCCATGCACAAGGGCTCGGCAGCACCTCGAGAGCCCAGTGCCGAATCCCGAGGGGGGATCCCCGACTCAGCATCCAGCATTGCTGCCAGCAGCGCTGGCGCCCAGAAATAACTCAGCACACAAGACCATCTGCACCAATGGTCTATAAATGCTAAATTATTTTGGGCAAAACGCAATTCCCAGCATGTTGTGAAACACCAGCTTGTTCCTGTGCCAAATCAGGATTTCTTGGAGAGGACAAGGAAACGTCACAAGCGGACAAACTGCAGGAGGGGGTCCAGGGTGGCCATCACTGGGGGACACTGTGAGGTGCAGGCAGGGTCAGCCCTTGGGCAGAAGGAGCGTTGGGGGCTGAAGATGCTGCAGCTTTGGGGATGATGCTGGACCACCACCAGGGCTCCCGGACCCCTGCCTGCCCAGAGGAGCGAGAACATGCACATGAACATGCACGTGAGCACGCGTGGGCACACACACACACTCGTGTACATCACTCGAGGGCAGAAAAGGAGTCTGCATCCCACCAGGGCTCCTTGATGGGATGGGGGTCACATCCCAGACATGATGCTATTTGCCAGGTGGTGCCTCCTAGAGCTCATTTTATTAAGTGATTACATTTAACATAAATCCAAAAGTACTTGAAATAAGAGTATTTTTAATGAGGCTAAGTATCTAAGAGTAATACTGCTATTTACAAAGATGGGACATTGCAGGCAGAAGATGATTTAATCGCAGTCCCTCATCATCCCAGCTCTTCACTTCTGACAGTTACTTTGGTATTATTTTCCTAATTTTCCAACACACTCACTTGCAAAATCAGAAATCCTTAGTAATAACAATTACTAGTTACGGAAAAAGCTTGTTGGCTCCATGACAAACAAATTACATGAACAACTTGTACATTAGAGCACTCATGGCCACTTCTTTACACCCACAAACATAGAGCATTAAAATAAAAGAAAACCTTTGCTAAGTAATTTGCTATTTCCCTGTGATATGTACGAGATCTGTATGAGTTTTGTAGCTCCCTGAAGGGGCTGAAACAATTTTATATCAATACATATAACTGAGAGTGACTATAAAATAAAATATAAAGAAGTATAAAAGGGTAAATAACTGAGGATAAATTATTCTCCAATTAGTTTATAAAATACTCTTCCCCTGAGGCAGCCTGGGAGCTGCAACCAGACAGAAGACGGTCTTGGTGCTGAGCGTCTCAAACCTTTCAGCAAACTTTCTCCTTCTGCAAGCACGTAATTAAAACACATCTAATTACACAGCAGTGATGTTCCCAAGGGATGCAGTATGGTTTTTATTCAGGAATTGTCCTTATTTTCTGCCTCGTCCCAGTGGGAAGATGCTCTAACAGTGCTGGGAAAGGACCTCAACATGGGCAAATACAACCTTGGGAAGCAGAGATTATCTCTTTTTATTTTTTTAGAAAAGAAGAAAAAATAATTGCACAAGCAGTGATCCCAGGAGACACCTCTGCTCTGGGCAGGATGGGCACCATGAACAGCCCCCATCACGCCAGCCTTCCCCACTGGACCCTCTCCAGCACCAGTCCTGCTCCATCCTCCAGACTCGAAGCCACCAGAGAGGCCACATGTTGTCACCCCTCCCCATGCATTTCAGCAGAAGCAATAACTTCTCCACCAACTCTCCAGAAATCTGCTTTTCTCGATGCCACCACATATTTTCCCTACCACAAGCCCCACCTGCTCCACCATCTCAAGCCTGCAGAAAAGCCCCCGGCCACCCCTTCCTCCACCAGCACCCCACTACCACCGGCTCCTGTGAGCACCCAGCTCCATCCCAACCTTGCCTTCCCCTTCCTGCATCACACAAGTTGCTGTCATTAAGCTGCAGGGCCAAGGACTAGCACACCTCCAAAGACCAGCATCCCACCTTTGGGCTGCAAAACTCTCAGCACCACTGGAAGTTATTCCTGCTCAACCCCACACTCCTGGTACATCCCCTGGCAGCGCTTCCCTCTCCATCAGCAGCGTTTCTGTCCCCCCCAGCAGTTTTGTCCCATCTCCAGGGTACCAGGCTGGAAATAAAAGCCAAGTCATCTCCAGGGTACCAGGTTGGGAATAAAACCCAAGTATCTCCAAATTGCAGCATTGCCATCCAAATCAAACCCACACCTTCAGGAAAACAGCCCATAAAAGCCAGATACAGGCTCTACCAGATGTATTTAATTATTTTCTTCTCCCCAGCCCTTCAACAGGGCAGGGAAGGAGGCAGGAGGGAGACAGCTTTCCCACATTTTAAAGGAAGGAGTGATCTGCGCTTTCAACTTCTCTTTTTAACTTTTATTGCCAGTTTCCAGGCTGGGGTTGATACCCCAGTGATATCCCAAATCCACCTCAACAGTTTAATAGCCCATTATGGTGAGACACTATTTAAACTCTATGTTTAAATAGCCTGGTTTGTCTTTAAACTCTATGTTTAAAACTGTAAAGTATCAGCTCCTGGCCTTTTTTTTTACTTTATTTTTTAAGGGTTTTTCGCACCAGCACCCACGAGTTCCTATAGCTCATTGTGTAAAATACTGTCTCCTGAGAAGAGTAAGTTCACTGGAACATTCATTTTAAAAACAGAAGCTTTGAAAGAGTTTGTATGCCCAGAGAGAGGGAAAAATAGCAGAAGTTAAAAAAAAAATCACATTTACCTTGTGCAACTACTTATACCTGCTGCCAAAGGCGCTATATAGTAATGCACACACCCTGCAGGGTCTTTCTGGTCGGTGGTGTTAGAGGAAACCCTACGGCTGCACCCAGGAGCCTCCTCTAGTGAGGTGAAGCGGGGAAAAGAAAAATGCCCTCCGTCGAGCACCATCTCGCTGGCACAGATGATGACAGCCCCGTCCCCTCCCCACCCAGGGCACCCCAGTGCCTCCAGCAACGCTCGGGCACCTCCGCATTAACTCTCTCGGGCATTCCCTGCACGGAGGGGGCTATACGGGGCGGGAACCCCCATCTTATCCTCATCCCACAACAAGAGCTGAGAGCACCATCTCCTTCCCCACACGATGCTCCAGCCCCACGCGGGATCCCGAAGCCCTCCACAGAGCCCCAGGCAGGGTCCACCGGCCCCACGAACGCCTCTCCCCAACACCGCACTGCCCCACGCTTTCGCCTCCCTTACCCACAGCACTTCTTCAGGCCCACACAGACTGCCCGCCGGACCCTACAGCCCAACGCGAGGCACCCACGAGCGCCCCGGACCCACCTGCCGCCGCCGCTGCCCGGCTCCGAGTGACCCCGCGCGCCCGCCCGGCAGCGCCTCCCGGCACCGCCCCGCCCCGCCCGCGTCCCATTGGCCGCTCCGCCTGCTCGTCTCCACCAGGACGCCCGCTGTGCCTCCCCATTGGCTCCACTGGAGGCGATATGCAAATCAGAGCGTTCTCCCCTCCCCCGACGGGCCGGGCCGCTCGGTCCCCCCGTTCGCCCCCGCGCACTTGCCGGGGCGGGGCCGACGAAGCCGGGCGGGAACGGCGACCGTCCGGCCCCGAGCGA
This sequence comes from Neopelma chrysocephalum, assembly GCF_003984885.1. Classification (NCBI taxonomy): domain Eukaryota; kingdom Metazoa; phylum Chordata; class Aves; order Passeriformes; family Pipridae; genus Neopelma; species Neopelma chrysocephalum. Next base: position 4,308,499 of record NW_020897763.1, read on the forward strand.
TGCTCCGCGGGGTCCCGGCCCCGAGCGATGCCCGCGAGGGTCGGCTCCGTGAAGTGCTCCAATGCTCCCTCAGCCCCGGGCTGTCCCCCTCGGGGGAGAACGGGGGACCAGGTTCAGACGAGTTCCTCAAGGGCACCCCGGCCCCAGAGACCCAACCAGCCCCGTGCGATGCCCTGGAAGTGCCCCAGCCCCCCACAACGCCCCACGGGTACCCCAACGCCTGCAAGCTCCTCGGGGTTTGTAATGGGAAATTCCGCGCTAGAGAGTGAAAAATTTGTCTCCGCAGTTAGGGACAGAGAGACGTGGGTTTGGAGAACACACCGGCTGCTGGGACGCGCAGAAATGTTCCAGTTCGGTATGAAGGAGATAAGATTTTTGTTAAAAGCTGCCTCAAAATACCCCCCGAGATTAGAAATAATGTACATTTGCAATTAAGCATCTCATCGCTGCTTGTGCACGTTCAGCTAATTGCAGCGCCCGAGCAAAGAGGTGCAAAAGCAAGTTGGGGACAGATTTAAAATGGGGCATCTCTGAGTACTTATTAAGTGTCCTTTTTTACCAGGTTTGTGTTGGAATGAGTCCCTGCAGCTCCCAACCTGCACCCTGATTCCCACATGTTAATCCAAAAAAACTCCCAGGGCCAAGCTGAAGGCAGCACTGCCTTGGCAGGTGCTTTCTCACACGTCTGCTCTGTATGCTGAGTTCAATTTCCCCAGCTGTAATTTAGACACTGATGTCACTTATCAGAAATACAGTTAAAATTAAAGCCCACTTTAGGGGGAAAAAAAAAAGATTTGTTTTCACAACATTTCATTTTTCCCTCTCTAAAATAATCCAGGTGAATCTTGCATTTTGGTTTTAAACATTTCCATTTACAAAAAAAAAAAAATACTGTGTGTTTGCAATATTAGGAAACCACATAGCTTAATTCTGTCAGGCCCCTGAAATAACACCTAAGCCCTGAAAAATCCTGTGGGACCAATGGCAGCAGTTCAGCCTGGTTTGTCTTTGCAAACCTTACAAAAATGGTAAATTTGCATCAAAAAAATCACACAAAACACATGAGAAGAAAGCATCAGAGCTGCTTTTTTTAAAGACATCTTCCAAAACACTGCTATATCAGCACTGGACCCCTCAGCTCACTCTGCTTTCTTGGGTGGTGAGATGTCCAAAATCCCCCACTTGGCCAGTGCTGGGGTCTGCCCCGTTCACCCCCATCCCTGTAACACAACCTGGAGGAAATCTGTTCCGTAAATAATCCCGTCTGGTTTTGGGGCGGCTGCCAGGGGTACTGCTTGTTCCCCCTCACTGTCCAGCTGGCTTAACATGTCCGGCCCCAGCCCTGTGCCCAGCTCCAAAAGGACAGAGAGTCTGGGGGAAAGTCTTGCCCTCCACTGGAACAAGGGAGCAAAGCCTTGTGCTGCTCCCCAAGCACCTTGTGCGAGGTAAGAGCAGCCATTCCTGAAAGAGAAAAAATTTAAAAATAATAGGGGATATTTTTATTCATCCTTGTCTTCTGCTAAAAATAACCAGTGTTAATCTGCCTCGAGAGCATGAGGAGGAGAGGAGCCCTTCCACCTCAGTTTCACAGTGAAGAGCCACATCAGTCAATCTCTCAAGCCTTGGAGAGTGGAAGAAATGGGTTTTCTCCATGTTGTGTGTGGCAGCACAAATCAATGGTCCTGGGCTAGATGACCCATGCAAGATGCTCCCTTCCCAGGGGGATCGAATCCATCGTTCCCCCCCAGTACCCAGATCCCCATTGCCTATTTGGGGGATCAAAGCAGTTTTTTGCAGCCTGATGATGCCGTGGCTTCGCCCACCTGCACTCCCTGTATGTGCACCCCTCCAAGGGCCCAGTTTGTCTCAGGCAGAGGGGTGCAGTGTGGCAGGAGCCTGGCGTCGTGGTCATGGGAAGTTGTGTGTTTATGGGAGGCGCAGCCGGGTGTTGCACAACAGGCAGCAGAGTACAGGAGAACATTGTGTCCTCGCTGCTGGCTGTAGGTGCAGCTGCACTGGCAGCAGGAATGGACGGACAGGGTGGACATGAAGGCATGGGGGAACGGAGGCAGTAGTGCAAGACCACTCGTTTGGTATGAGGATACTTGACCCGGGGGGGTGCAAAGCAGCTGGAAAGCTGCTTTCTGTATTAAATACCCCCCCCAAATCCTCCTACCGGAAAGGCCACAGGAGGGATTCTGTGTCTAGTCATGGAATGACTGGCCAGACCCAGCCTGGGGCAACCCCTCCAGTCCATCCTGAGGCTGCAACACCGTCCCTCTCTTAGCTTGGACTCATGGCTCCTACAATGAATTTTTAACAGCAGAGGGGCCAAGACATACCCCACACATGGGGACCGCCAGAGAAGCCCTGGCTCCATCACAGGCTTGATCCTGCTCCATTCTGCATCACAGCTAGGGCTGGCTCTTTCTACATGTATTTCCAATCCATAAATTACCGGATTGTGATCCAAATCCTGGTCCCGTCGCAAAAAACCCTCTTGCCAGAAGACAGGGGCACCTCCAGCCAGAGGCTTTGCTGGGGCTGGACCCATCCCTGCATCCCTATCTTCCCTATGACACTTCCTTCCAGACACCAGGGACAGCTTTTACAAGCTGAAAGGACACAAATATTTTCCCAGATTATTTATCTTCTGAGGAAAGGGGGGAAATTCCTGTCCTCCCCAGCTGGCGATGAGCAGATGAGGGGTGGACAGAGTCTAGGGCTCCCCCAGCCCTGCTGGAGATCCAGCCCCACACAAGTAAGGGCAGGATGCAGCGGGGCCAGAGCAGGGAGGATAAATAAAGTCCGGCTTTGCCGTCCTGGCTGGTGGCCACTTCCAACACAAAGTACATTCCGGTCTGGACGTAACGAACTGTACCAGCCTCCGCCGGGGAGGGCGGATGGCTGGGGGTGGCTGGGGCTCCTCGCCTGCCCCACTCGAACGGGGGTGTCCGGGTGGGAGGGTGCAGGCTGGCACCTCTCTTCTGGGTTGGGTGCGGGCGTGGCGAAGGGTGCAATACCCTCGAGGACGCTCAGCAGCCAGGCTGTGCCCCGCAGTGGAGATGCTCCTGCTAGAGGGATCTGAGGCCCGAAAACACTCCGGGGAGATTCCCCCCGGGTGCCCTAGTGCTTGCTGGGTGCCCGGGGAGCCCTGGGTTCGCGGCACACCCGGCAGGGACATGTACAAGCAATCCTCGGGCCAGTGCTACGGCTGCGTCCCCCCAAGTCCCGCCGGCAGTTCCCGGGGCTTCGCCCCCGACCTCAGCCCCACCACCCCCGGGAGCCGCAGCCCGGGAGCCCGGAGGAGCCGCCGGGGCCGGGCCGGGCCCTGCCCCTGCCGGGAGCAGCACCGGGCGGGCGGGCGCGGTGCCAGGGCTTGGCGTGGGGACGCGATGTACCGGCCGCGGGAGCTCCGGGAACAGCCTGACTCAGCGGCGGGAGGGGGCGGGGGAGACGGGGGGAGGCGACCGGGCAGGGCCACTGCGGGACCTCCAAGCGGCTGGTCCCGCTCGGGTCCCCTGGCTGGTGAAGACCGGTGTGGCCCCCGGCATCACCCCCGCATTCCCCCAGCGTTCCCCCCAGCAATGCCCCTGGCATCGCACGCGGCATCAACCCCCAGCATCACCCCTAACACCCCTTTCAGCATCCCCCAGAGTGCATCCCCAGCAATGCCATGCCACACTAGGTATCCCCCCAGTATCTTCTCTCCCACCTATGGGGCTGGCTCGCTACCCCAGCCCCGCTCACTAGCATTTCAGGGAATTTAATGCTAAAAATACTCATCAAGGGGGATCCGAGCTTGACACCACCCCCACAAAGTGGCTGTGGCAAAGCACCTACTGTTGAGCTCTCACGAGGCTGAGGCAGCCCATCAGCCTCCCCCCTCCCCACATCCCTGTATTGCGCTAATTAATTCTTCCAGCAGGGCAAATTATTCAGTCTGAGGATTTTTCCACTTGTGCCCTGCTGGACAACATCATGAGGGGCTCATGGAGGTGTGTGGGGTGCCTGGATGTCCTCCAGGGCCACCTGAGCTGAAAGGCAGAGCTGGTGTTCGACACCCACCCAAATCCCCTGGGCCCACAGCTAGGGGGGGATCAAAGAGGGCAGAGATGGACAGTGAAAACCTGGCTCAGATTTAGGAAAATCCAACTGGGAGTTGTGGGAGTCATAGGATTAGGCCCCCCCATCCCCATTGTGCCTCACAACTTGGACCTGCCATGGGGACTTTGCTGCTGCGGGCACAGGTTGAGGTGTCTCATGTCAGCACAGGGTGGTGCGGGCAGACTGGGGTATCTCCCTGAGGATTTAGGATTTCCCAAGCCCCTGGTGCTGGCTGGGGTGTCCCACACCCTGCAAGGATGTGATTCATCCCCACGGCTCCTGCCTTGTGCACGTAGTGGCCACCTCCAGCCAAAAGCCACCTTGGGATACCATGAGAGGGGCCACTGGCCCCCTGGATTGCACCAGTCACTGCTTTGCCATGCCCCAACCGACACTGGGGGGAAAAGGCATACAGAGGGGGAAACAAAACCCAGAACCAAGAGCAAGCAGGCAGCCCCAGATACCTCTGTGCACCCCCAAACACCTCTGTGCACTCCCAGATGCTTCTGGGCAACCTCTCAGGCACAAGCAGCCCAAGTCTCCCCTAAAGCACAGGCATCCCCAGTGCCCTCCAACCTAAATCCCAGGAGCCCCTCTGGCCCAGCTGCACCATTAGTCCCATCATCACACCTGTCTGCAGCAAACTGGGGTATACTGGGGGAGGGGGAGGCATGGAATTAGGTTGTGCCTGGGGTCTTACCCCCCCAAAATCACTGGCCCAAGCTGGATGCTACAGGGCTGCTGCCTGTCTGAACTCCACTATGGGGGCCAGGGGCAGCTCAACACACACTTTCTTTCTTGGAGTGTTTTGCAAGGCTGGGAGTAGGGTATCTTTGCTGGGGATGTCTGCAAAGCTGGGCGTTGTGTGGGCACACCACTGGAGATGCAGTGAATTGACGGTGCAGGGACTCCCTGGGAGGGGCAGAGAAGGAGCATCAGTGCATCTGTGCAGAAATTAAAAAGAAATGAAGAAGAAGAAGAAGAGGCGGGAGAAGAGGAAGAGGAAAAGATGTTTTGGAAAAAAAACAGAGTTAAAGCAGTGCAGACAGAAGAGGTGAAGGCCAAGGGCTGGCGGAAAGGGGGGAGAGAGGGGGGAGGGGAGCTCAGCTGAGCGAGAACATCCTGTACCCTCGAGTAACAACAGCCAGGGCAGGCGGGGGAGCACAGGGGAGGCAGGAAGGGGGGACACTCAGGCCAGTGGAATGTTCCACACACCTCCCCTGGTAAGCGGGGCACCCCATGGGTGAACAGGAGGGGATGGGGTTTGACAGTGGGGTGCAATCCTGATGATGGGGTGAGGCTGGGAAGGGTCTTGGGCTGCACTCCACCCCAACATCCCTTCAGTCTCATACTCCTCATTGCTTTTTAACCAAGGAGGGTTAAACCCCATGCATTGAGGGAGAAAGGAGTACCCCAATGCTTGTTTCTCTCCATTACCCAGTGTGAAGTAAGGTCCCTGTTGGGGGGCTGCATCTCCCACATGTCCCCCCACAAGGAACCTTGCTGCAGCAAAACCTGCCTGCACAAGGATGCCCTGCTCATATCCCCCTTCCCAACTTAGGTTGCCCCTACGCTAGTGTAGGGTCCCCCTGTCCCCAGGGCTGGCAGCACCCCACATACGCCCAGGGGTGCACTGATGAGGACATTGACCTGGTGGCCTCTTGCCAGGGCCACCATTACGATGAGAACAAGACTCTCAAAGCTTTCACCACCCACCACAAGTTTAAAATTAAAATCCAGGTCAGAATTTTCTCCTGTAGCTCCACTGAGCCAAACTTTCAGGGACCAGAAGGTCCCCACGCTGCCACAGTGGGGACCCTCCAAGCTGTGCCACCCTCCCAGATGTGTCCCTGGTGCTTCTGCAGGTTCAGATCATCAAGCTGCCAGTCACCCTTTTCCTGAAAAAAAGTTTCCTGCAGCACCTTCTCAGCTGCAAGGTATGGCCCCCAGGCTTTGTGGCCTCCCCAGCTGGTGCAGAGCCCCTTGGGGCAGTGGGAAGCAGCACTGTGGGTGCCTGATTGTTGCTGTGCCCCCAAGGATGGAAAAACATGCATGAAATCTGCATCAGAAGCCAAGAACACCCTCTCTGATGACCCCTTCATCTCCTGCTCCCTCCTCAGCTCTACCAGATGGGTGCCTCCTCTTCCTCATCCTGCTGTAGTACATCTGTGCTCCCTCCCCATGCCCAAAACGCTGACTCCAAGCTGGGCATCACACCCTGCAGGCTACCCTGCCCAGGGCACAGCTCTGCCAGGGTCAGGGCTTAGGGGATTTGCCACCTCATTGCGAGCCAGGGCTGCTCCCAGCACCATCTCTTCCCAGGTCCATCCTGAATTCCCAAAGCCCCTGCACATCTTTCAGCCAGAGAAGATACTCTACAAGATGCTGATGGAGGTGCTGGATGAGGGTCTCCGATGGCATTTACAACAGCTGCCCATACAAGGTTCTTTTCAGGAAGGACTCCCACCTGGCTGACCTCTCACCTCCTGGCCACATCTGCTCACCCTGAGGAGGAGGTGCAGGCATGTTCATCCAGAGCCCGCAGTGTGGCATGACATGGGAGGTGGACATGACCACCAAACACCCTGAGCACCCACTTCAACACCCCCTGCAAGTTCCTCTTCCCTAGCAACAAACCTTTTCTAGGAAATGTTTCCAATCAGAGCAGCCACAGCAGGAAATAAAACAAGTCCAGCACAACCAAAGTAGCTCCCTCACATCCTGGGGCTGCTGCATCTTCCCCTCCCCTGCACCCCCTTTGCTAACACTCCCCCTGAGCAGAGCTCACCCCATGGCTCTCTGCTGACCTAGACCAGATTATTATATGATTGCACACACATATAGGTAAAGCTATCATGTTCCTGTGGCTTTTTCCAGGACCTTCTGACCCTGTTGTCCCCATCCCGGGCCAGGGGGTCTGCGCCGAGTGAAAACGCTGGCTTGTAGCTCAGCAGAAGCTGCTCTTTATTCAGATTCTCCCACAGCCAGATCCAGGCATCCCTGGGAAGGGGAAAGGCAGGGACTCCATGGGGTCTCTTTCTTCACCATCACCTGTAGAAGCCCTGGGGGTCCTTGCAGACACCGAAGTTGGTGTTGGTAATGGAGCCCACGATGGTCTTATCAGCATCACAGGTCAAGCCACTCTCACAGGGACACTTGTAATAGACCTCATAGATGTTCTGCAGGGAACCAAGACACAGTGCAGTGTGGGGACATGCCCCCATCCCCAGCCACCCCTGGGAGCAGAAAAGTACATACCCTTGGGGTGCATTCCTGGAACTCAGCTGCCTTCGGTGCACATCGAGCCAGGCTGAGGCCACTGGTCCGGTGGCAGCAGCCGCTCTTGCACTGGACACTCTGCAGGCACAGCTCCCCAATGTCCTGCATGACAAGGCAGGGCTTGAGCACCAGGTCCCTCTCTGCCCCCCTTTGATCCCTCCCTAGCTGTGGGCCCAGGGGGTTTGGGTGGGTGTCAAACACCAGCTCTGCCTTTCAGCTCAGGCTCAGCACTACTGCCAGCATGCCTGAGTCTCCCAGACTGCAGCATTTCCTCAGTCTGGCCCAAAATGCCACCCACTGAAGTGCTGTTTTTGTGGGGCTCATGGGAGCAGGGCTGAGACACCACAGGAAAGCGTCTCCCTTCCCCAGTCCCTGTGAGCCACCCAGGGTGGGGGTTCTATCTGGCTCAGGCAGCTGAGACCTTCAGTCTCATCCGCTCTATGACTTCCCTATTCCTTTACACAGCTGCTTTTCCGGGCTCCAAGATCCCTCACAACTCTGGAAAACCCAGCATGTCATCCCCACCTGCCTCAGTTTTCCCAGACACGATAAGTTTTGCTCTTGATGTCTGCATCCATCATCCTGGGGGTCCCTCACATAACTGCTGCCAGAGGCCAAAGCACCGCAGACACCTCCAACACTCCATGCACTGTGTGCCCCATTGCAGCACTGGAGCAACCCCCACTGTGCCAAGATCATGGTTAGTCTCCTCTTACCAAGTTGAAGATGAGCCCTCGTTCCTGCTGTGCTGACAGGGCTGGGGCCAGGAGCATCAGGGCCAGGAGCAGGCAGGCAGGCACCACGTTGGCCATGGTGGGCTCCCTTGTGCCTCCACCATGGGGCCAGCAGGTGTTTTATAGCCAGTGTCTCCATCAGCTGACGTGGCCGCTCCTATCACATCTCAACTCGTGGCATTAGGGCAGTGCTGCACCGCCCAGGGCAGGGAAACAGTGATGCCTGTGCTACCAATGCTACCAGCTCCCATTCCCAGGTGACTGTCCCTTGCTGGCGATGTCAACCTGCCCTTTGGCAGCTCCTTTGGCCAAAGTGAATGCAAAGTAACGACACTCCTATGCTTCCAGTCCTCCCTCCTCTCCCTCACCTTGGCAACAGCAAGTTGTAGAGCTGAGGTTCTCTGAAATGCCCTCCTTGCTGGGCTCTGCTGGGGGGTTCCCAGGCAAAGTGAGGCCTGGTGCCATGGCAGGAGCTCTGTTCCATGAGAAAGTGCCTGTCACCAGATCCTCCATCACTCAAATGGTATGATCACAGATGCCAAGAAACCCAAGCAATACAAGAGAGAGCTCAGCCCCCTGCAAGCATCCTGCTGGCCTTTCTCAGTGCTCCAGAGCTCACCAAGGTCCCCAGCCCATGGGCCAGAACCTCACCCTGCCCTGCCAAATATTTGCTCTATGTTTAAGTGCTTGGGGGCTGTAGCTGATGAAAGGAAAACAGCCCTGTGAACAGCACAGCTTTTCATGCTTGGCTGTTCCCAGCAATGATTAATGGCCAGGCAGCCCTGACCTTTGACAGCTGCAGGGGTGATGCCGAGAATGACGCTGGCTATGGCTGTCGCTGGCGTGTGGCATCCAGTCCTCATGACAGGAGCTGAACCTGTGTGGTCTCTCGGAATGTGAGGCAGATGTGGCTCCTGGAGAGAGGTCCCAAGGTGGCTGCAAGTGCCTGCAACCTGTCAGGGCAGGCTCTAGGGCTGCCCATGCTCCTCTGGCATGGGGACATGGGAATATGGGGATTGGGCAGAGACCTGGCCCTACCACAGGTGATGGCTAACACTCTGGTGTGTCCTCGTAGCAGGATGAGCCATTTCCCTTTCCGCAGTGAAACTGTGGGGATGGTCCCCTGCCTGCCTGCAGCCCCAGTCAGCCCTGGAGCTGATGGTGATATCTGAGTTTTGAGATGCAACAAGAACTAACAATTTTTACAGCGGAATGTACCATAGAAACTACATATAGCTGAGCCAAGTGATTTAAAGGGGCTAACCAAGCAAAGTAAAGAAATAATGAAGAAGGGAACTGAGACAGCCAGCCAAGCAACACCCTGTTCCTCTATAACCAGGTGTATTGTCTTGAAGTTCATAAGGCAGTTACTTAGAACTTTGGGGGTTTCAGACATAGACAACCAACAGAGATCAATGAAGCCCCTCAAAGACCTTATAAGGATATGTATGCATGCTAAAAAGCGTTGAGAAATGTCATAAATATGCAACAAGAATGCAGGGAACGAAAAATGAATAATCATGTAACGCTGACATATAAGCTGTAGTGAAGATGACACCTCTGTGTGCACTTCGATGAACTGATTCCCAGGGCAGTGCTGTGATTATACAGCGCATTGTAATAAAGAATGCCTGGCTTCTAAAACTCACAAATTGACTCTTACAGGTTTCTTTAAGAGCCAATTTTAGGCTACAATGGGGGGGGTCAAAGGGCCTGCAGTCCATCACCCCAGTGATGCAGCACCCTACGTACTCCCCACCAGTGGGGGAAGACCCTTGTGACATGGGCTGGGAGGCCGGAAGGGAGCAGCCAAGGAGGCACAGAATTTGGGACATATCCTAGGGCACACAGCAGAGCCCGGTGGGATCCCAAGGCTAATGGCACAGCCCTTGGCACATTCTGGGGCACATACTGGAGGGCAAGACACATCCCAGAGTGCATCCCAACATGCATCCTGGGGCATGTGGCGCATCCTGGGACACATCCAGGGCTACACAGTGCAGCCCAGCACATCCTGCCACACATCCTGGGTGTGCATGGCACATTGCAGGACACACAGCACGTTTCTGGGGGCAAGGCGGGGGATAGAGTGCACCCCTGAGTGCACAGCAGGGCACGGGGTGCACTCTGGTGCACAGCCCAGGGTACGTCGCAGGGCAGATCCTAGGGTGCACATTGGGGATATTTGGCTTATCCTAGGGTGCATGGTAGGGCATACGGTGGAGGCAAAGGGCAAATCCCGAGAAAGCATTCCAGGGACACAGGGGATACCCTCGGGGCACAAACCGGGGGCCCATCCCAGGAGCGCATCCCGCGACCGCACTTGGAGCCGCGCCGCCTGCCTCCCGCCGCGCCCTCCCCGGCTCAGGGGGCGGGGGTCGTGCCGGCTCCTCCCGGGTCCTCCGCGGCTCGTTGGGGGTGTGGGGGAGGTCTCACCGCCACCGCTCCCCGGGGCGGTCCAGCCGCTGCCGCCGCCGCCGCCGCCGCCGCTGCCGGGCGGGCGGGGCCGCGCCGGGCGCCCCGGGAGCGGGGCAGGACAGGGGCCCCGCCATGTCCAAGCTGCTGCCGGCTCAGGAGGCAGCCCGGATCTACCATACCAACTACGTGAGGAATGCGCGGGCCATGGGAGTGCTCTGGGCCCTCTTCACCCTCTGCTTCTCCATCCTGATGGTGGTGACCTTCATCCAGCCGTACTGGATCGGCGACAGCATCGACACGCCGCAGGCCGGCTACTTCGGCCTCTTCTCCTACTGCATCGGCAACGCGCTCACTGGGGAGCTCATCTGCAAGGGCAGCCCCCTCGACTTCGGCACCATCCCCTCCAGTGCCTTCAAAACTGCCATGTTCTTCGTAGGCATATCCACCTTTCTCATAATTGGCTCCATCCTTTGCTTCAGCCTCTTCTTCTTCTGTAACGCAGCCACCGTCTATAAAGTGTGTGCCTGGATGCAGCTGGCAGCAGGTGAGCAGGGCTGGGGCGATGCACGGGAGGGGCCGGGAGCTGCCCGTGATCCGACCAGAGCCGTTTTTCCCTTTCTGCCCCCACCTCGACCCTGCTTGGAGCGGGGCTGGCCTGTAAAGAGACACCTGTGTCACCTTCATGCCATTTGCTCTCCCTTACTGGTTACCAGTGTGGAGTTTGTAGTAAGTAAAGCCTGTCAGAGCAGCTGAGACACAGCAGACTCACTGCATGTTGGGCGATGCGTCCCCTGGGTGCTGCTGCTGCAGCAAAACCGCATGGCACCTACGGCCCGGCCCCGGCTTGGCTCCACTTACCTGGAGGAGCTTCCCTCCAGCCAGCGCTCCTGCTCAGCCCCACCGTGCAGCGAGGGTGTGGCTTTGGGAGTATCAGTTTGAGAGCACAAAAACCCCGCAGGGCTGGGGCATGGAGCTCCCTGCTGTGTTTGGAATCCTGAAGGAATTAACCAGGGAGACAGTGATAACATTTGCTGGGCTATTTTAATAACTCCGTGAGCTCAGGGAATAATGTACTAGGAAGATGGAAGAGGAGGAGGAGACTGACTGTATGACTTGGTGCCATCACTCGCATTTTCCCTCTTTTCTGCTCACCCCTGTGGATCTCCAGCCTTCCCCACCTCTCTCCCAATGCACTTGAGACACCTGGTAACCCAGCTCCTGTTTTTGATCAAAGCCTCAGCTGAAACCCAACCCAGCCCTTTGCTGCTCCTGAATCATTCATGCCACAGCTCCCATGGAAGGGACAGCCCAGCTGACACCCTGTGAGACGTCCATCAGGGTTTCTGCAGCTTCCAGCTAAAGAAGCGAGCTCAAGCAAAGATTTAGATAAGAGGCTTGGGGCAGCTCAGCATCCCGGGGAGCTGAACTGGAGGAGGGAAAGGCTTTACTGTGGTATTTGGGGCTTTTACCTGTATTTTTTTTGTTCTGAATGGGGGAAGAGAAACATGTCACAGGCAGAATTTTAGGAATTACTTTACAAAGGGGGTGGGCTTAGAGAGGATTCACTTCCTGGCCTTTGCTGTGCACCAGGGTGCATTTTCACAGAAATTATTTCATTCCAGCTTTCCCCATTTCTCTGTGCCTCTCCTCTCAGTTAGTTACAGGGAAGATTAATTAAATACAGAATAAACCAGCTGCTTTTCGATGAAGAGGAATCTTCCCTGCAGACCAAGGAAGCTGCCTGCTCGCCTTGCTGCTCGCTTGTCCCCAAGCCAAGGAAAAAGAAAACATCGGCAAAGGACAAAGCAACTGCCTCAAAAGTGTTTTCTGTTTTACTGAGCACCCAGTGACAGAGAAGAGGCACTGGTGTGGGGCAAGGTGCATCTCACTGCTGCAGGAGGCTGCAGATGTCCAAGAGGGGCATGGACAAACATCTGCTTGTCCAGAGGTCCCACCATGGGGTTGTTTCTTGTGTGAGAGGAGTCAGGACCAGCCCTGCATCTGCACCAAAACACATAAACCACGAATTACTTCCATGCTCTGCACCAAGATAACCGTGGAGGATGTGAAAGGCCTCTGTTAATCATGTCCCAAAGCCTTATAGATGAACTTGTCTCTTATCCCAAGCCCACTCACTTTTCTTGTCCAGTAAATACAAGAGTTTTTCTGGCATGTTGGGAGGGAAAAAAAAAAGTACTTCCAAGGTTTTGGGACAGGAGCTTCAACAGCCTGCCAGCACCGAGGTTGTTGCAACTCTTGTGGCAAAGCTGCAAAGGTGACCTGAGGGCCCAGGGGCCAGGCTGGATCAGCTGTCGAGGTCGTGGGTGCACTGAGAGCAGTCACAGGAGGAGCTGATGTGTTGTGGCTGGGCTGGAACCACCACAGCTGAACAAGCAGAATTAATCTGCCTGCAAAGCTGCTGCTAACACCAGCTCTAACTTAGCAAACCCTAAGCTGAAATCAGCTACTCGCAGGGTGCTAGGAAGGTTCTCCATCTTGCACAGACTAAACCTATTCCAGTTTTGTTTGGAGAAAACATTCCTTTGAAGTGACATGGCCAAGGATGCATGCAGAGGCAGGAAAGACGTTGCCTGGGCAACACAGTGATGGGATATGCTGGTGCAGCATGTCCTTGACTTGTGGGAAGGCAGCATACTGTATCCTGCTCCTCCCCAGCTGTGGAACAGAGCAGAGCCCACAGTGATGGGCAACCACAGGGCCCCTTTAAGCCTGGCAAACCAGTCTCTAGTGCCTTATCTGTTTGTAATGCTGCGTTTGCAGCCATGCTCCTCCACCTCCCAGTATCAGCTCAGGACGCAACTTGTGGCCACTGTAATGTCTCCCAATGGCAACGTGTGTCCCTCTCCCTGCAGCTACTGGGCTGATGATCGGCTGCCTGATCTACCCTGACGGCTGGGACTCGAGCGAGGTGAAGCGCCTGTGTGGGGACAAGACAGACAAATACACACTGGGTGCCTGCACCGTGCGCTGGGCCTACATCCTCTGCATCATTGGGATCCTCGACGCTCTCATACTGTCCTTCCTGGCCTTTGTGCTGGGGAACCGGCAGGACAACCTCCTCCCATCCGATTTCAAAGTGGAAAATAAAGGTAAAGACAGCTAGGGCTGAGCTCTGGGGTCCTGTCCTGCTGCAGTGTTTCAACCACTCAGCTCATTGCTGTTATTTGGGAGGATGCTGGCTTCCTTCCTGGCATAGTCATCACACTGCTTCATAGGGATGGAGAGCCAGCAGCAGGCAGAAGACTGATGGAGAACAAGGCAGGAGCCCAAATGGACCCGTACTAACTTTCACAGGCATGGGGCTTGCTCCTCATCCTGTTTTAAATTGTTTTCTCCCTTTTTGAAAACAAATCTGTAAAACACACCCAGTACTTTCAGTTTTATACCACACCCCATTAACACTGTAATTATCTTTTTGTTTTACAGAGGAGGGAAATGACTGACAGAGCTCATTACCACGTAAGTGATATCCACAGACTTTTAATGTTTCTTCCCAGCATACATAATGTTGCTGTTGTATTCTGATTACTAAACGATTGACAACTGGTTTTGGTGCTATAGTCACATTGGTTTTATTTGTGGTTAGAAAGGAAATAGTCTTTGCTTTGCATCCCAGAACTGGGAAAACATAAACCCTTGCCCAATGATGAAATAACACAAGCTTAAAATTTGAAGTCATACTCCATTTGGCAACAACTGACTTATTCTTTTTGTTCCCAGGGAGACCCAGAGCTCTTCTTTCATCAGCTCTTTTCTTTAAAGTGACTTTTCTAGGAGATTTAAACTTATCTAATTCTGTGGATTTTCTACAGCTGTTTTCTTCACCCATGAGGCTGCTCTTGGCTCACAGCTCTCGTGGAGTTTATTTGATGGGAAAAGCCCAAACTGGACATGGGGTTTCTGAGTCCATCAGCAAGAGGGGTCCTGGGCACGAGGGGAGTGACAGTGATTTGCTGCTTTTTTTGTGGGGTTTGTACACCTTCTTTCAAGGAAATTACTTATGAATAAAAAGTAAAATAAAAATCAGTGTTTTGGATTTTGTGCTAGTCTGCTCAGGGCAGAGGAAACCCTCTGTCATGTCCCAGACTGCACTTTTACTTGAAAAATATGATGACAGCCAATTCCTATCGGAGCAGTGAATCAGTTTCCCACTCTATGCAACAATAACCAAAAGGGCACTTTCCTGGGAAAAGAAAAACCAAACAACAAAACCAAAACCCAATCTGCTGGGCTGTAGCAGGCCTGTAACAGCACCTGCAAACCACAGCAGATGGTGCCAGTCACTGCACCACCCCATTAACTTGATTTAGCCATCATCTCTCATCCCATCCAACACCCGCCCACGGCAGCCTGTGGCACAGTCCATTTCTGCAGAAGATAAAGCAGAACATTATCCTGTCCAGCTCTTACCTCGTCAGAACCCAAAATTAGCCTGCATTATTTTAATTTCTACTTGCTGTAATTTGTTGGTTCCTGTAGCAGTCAATTCAATTCAGTTCCAACAAGTACCTTCCAATTTTATGTTTCCTTCTAAAAAAGTGTCTGGGAAGGTTTTGTTAATATTCTTGGCTAGGGAAGACAGCAGAGATACGACAAACTTAAAGAAAAATGTATTTTAGAATGGAAAAATTCCAGCAGAGTTGTCCTGCAATTTATTACTTTTCCCCCCTTTTTGAAACAGATCACAATGCCAGCAACAAAATTCTCACCTACACTGTCTCCCTCTGTCTCATTCTGGAAATCACTCACTAGTGAACCAAATTTCATCCATGGGCCACTGACTCAGAAAGAACAGACTTACAGAGGGAATGTATGAAGACTAGGGTTCAGTTATTAAATAATCTGTTTATTGTAGGGCTTTCACAAAGAAAAAAAAGACAAAGCACCCAAGTAGAAAGAATAAAAATGTATTTTCCTTCAGGTTTTAGACTGACACAGCAAGTACAAATCCTTTAGTGTGAGCACATTACAGCAACTTGGAAATTTAACAAACCCCAAGTGAATAAGCAGACAGTACAAAGACTGAATTGTGACAGCTGCTTCTGCAGGTCTTTAACTCACAAGCTGGCTCTAGCCTTAGCTATCTGGGTAAAAAAACCTCCTCCTCCAGTCAAGGGTGGCAGATGAAAGGGAAGAAAGGATGGGCAGGAGCTCTTAAGAGTCAAAGCTTGCAGATCCCTTCTAGGAAATGTTCCTTCATCAGCCAGTCTCAAGTACGCAGGACTGGGCAAGCTTTCAAGAGCACAGGAATTGTTTGCCTGCCAATGTATCTTCACAGTAAGTTGGAACCCAGTACTGTCTGCAGTCCTGTAACAGATACAGAAGAGACCTAGAACTGGAAAACTCCAGATGAATGGGGAAAAAACCTGTCAAATCAGCAGTTTGAAATGTTTTTGGTATGTTACCTGCCTTTCACTTTATATTATATGCATAGAGAATCTGATCTACCACTAAAGGAACATGCAGCATGATTTGCATAAATAAGCCCCATCAGGCTTGTGTATTTTTGAAAAGAGAAACTCTTTTCCAGTGGATTAAATGATCCGGTTTATGAATGAATGATCCTTATAAACCAAAATTTCCACACACATAGAACTGACACGTAACAGTGATCTTGGCAGCTTTGGCAATGTAATTGTCTTGGGTAGCATCTGCATGGCCTCCAGCAACTTCTATCCTCTGAAAGCCACCACAAATCCAAAGGCTTGTTTGGTCCAGAGTAAGGAAGTGCCTCTGAAGTCTCAACGCTGCCAAATCTTGCTTAGAGAAGAGTGGGATGCACTGAATCTGTAATAGGATGGGCAACTCTAGAAGAAGCCATCATAAAACTAGCAAATGCCACAGTGTTTTAACTTTTAATTAAAATTAACCCATTTAACTCATTATATCCAAACCCCCTCTGAGAAGTTTACATAGAAGCCCCATAGAACACTTTTTTTACTTGGGGTAACTCTAGAAACAGCTTCTAACCCAGTATCTACATGGAAAAGTCAATTCTCTTCCACTTCTGCTAGCTCTTCTTGTGCTAATGGCCCAGAAAATAAAAGGCAGTCCCATCCTGGGAAGTTATTTCTGAAGGCCCGCACCTGAAGCAAATTAAGAGGAAAGAAATCTTTACACTGAGATTTCAAGTTTTAATTTTGAAAGTCCAGGGCTATGGCATGGCTGTGATACAGGCGCTGCAACCCTTTCCTTGGGAAAAAGTGAATGGTCAAAAATTAAAAGTCAGAGTAAACTGCATCCATGAAAGGCAGTCTCTCAAAATACAGCAACCACCTCAAGCAAGGCAAAAAAGTGCCAGTTAGGGATAAAAAAATCCCAAAACTTTACGTCTTGCTATAATGTTGAGTTGCCTGCAACAAGGCTCTCACTTTGCAGACCAAGGGGTGAACCCATCTGTGTCCTGAAGATTGTGCGTTCAGTCAGTTCCAGCTTTTGCTTACTTTGCTTGCCTTTTAGTCACAGGCATTGAAGTAGAAAACATCACCAAGTTCAGAAACTATTCTACCAAGGGTATGGGGAAGGAAAAGGTTAAGGGATAGGACACTTTGGAGGAAGAAATAAAGGATACTAAAACCTAGGTTTAAAAAGCTTTTTCAAAAGCAGCTAGAACTAAATAAAAGTTTGTGACTGGAAAGAATACAGTAGATACCTAGAAAGCGATGGAGGATTTCAAGGTCTTCGCTCTACAGGGATCTGGCACCCCCTTGATGCCACCTGTTACTTCTCACCCCGTCACTAGCTATTGGATCAGGGAAATTTACTCCTGAGTCAGTGAGATCTTTGCATGGCCCTCATGAAGAAAGGAGAGTTGAAATCTAGCTAAGGGAGCACATCTGAGCACGGGTGAGCTCACATCTGTAACACATGGTGCCTAACAGTGAGGAGACTGAGGGAAGATTTCATATTCTAGTCAATTAGTTTTTGGTGAAGCCCAATCAAGGCGAAACACAGATGATGCCCACTGGCTGAGGAAAGTCCCCATTAAGTCACACAAGCAAATTCAGCAGAACAGGTTAGATTTATCTAAAATCTTGGAAGCCTTGAAGGAAGAACTTCACACTGAAAGTGAACAAGGAGAACAATGGATCTGGGAAGGGGCAGCTGGGTGTGTGTAGGCTATGCTGTAAACCAGAGTGTAACGCTGTGGCACTGCACTGAAGCTTCTATGAATTAAGCCAAGGGTGCCTGAGACACTCTGCTGCTGTAGCTCGTTTCTCTGGGATCAGCTCCAACATAGGTAGTAAGAAGTCTGTGAATGCAGCTGCCTCATCTTGGGACCACTCGTATTTTTCCACCAGTACTTCAAAAAGGCCCCAGGGCTTCAGTTTGGTGATGTGCTTCAGATCACCTGAAAACCCAAGACAGACAGGTTAAGTCTGGCAAGACATGGGAACAGAGCAGCTCAATAAAATAGGCTGAACAGCTAAACATGACAGATTGAATTCAGAAAGTGTTCTAATAGTTGGGCATAGGGAATATAATGTGGTAGGGCATGCTGAAGGGAGAAGTAAATTACATTAAAACCCCTTTCCTACTGCTTTGTAAGTGTATTACAGAAATGTACTTCCTTGAAAGGTTCTTTTTTCACCTCCTGCTATTTCAGATCCAATATAAGCAAATATTACCTTCATTAAATCACCAGCTATACTGCTTTGACATGACAGATAAACACTATGCCATTGACTTTGGAATACATGCAATGCATACCGCACTGTTTGAGAAAGCAATAAGCTACTAAAGAAAAAAGGGTTTGTTTTTATTAAAAAAAAGTATTAAACTAGGTCAAAACCTACTTTTTCGACTCAATACATTTCTGGGGTACTTAGGGCTTTATGATAACGTTATGTGCTCTGAGCAGTATGGCTCATGATGCAAGGGACTATTTAAGGTGACTGGCATGCTAGAAATGGAGTAAAGCTGTCTAGAGAAGACTTCAAAAGTGAGTCACCACCTCTAGTTGACAAAGATCAGCTAAATAAAGCCACATCAAGTTTGACTAAACATCTAATGTACTGTTTTTCTACCTGCTACATTTGATCTACACCAAGATGTCAAGTACTAGGATGTAGGATACTTTTAGCAGTAAAACAAGAATGCCTTAGATTTAGCTGCAGTTTTACTGATGAAGCCTTTCATAAAACAAAGGAAAGACTTAAAGAGGCATCTTTGCTGGCAGTTCCAGCAAGACATTACTGTGTATTTGGGGTAGAAGATAAGGGGATAAGTGATATTTCCTTTGTTTCCTTTTACCTTTTTTGGTGAAAAACTCCTTGGAATATTTTCCTGCCAAAATGAGCTTGCGAGGTATTTTCCCCAGAAGTTCTATGATCAATGCAATGTGATCTGCATGTTAAAAAAAAACCACCAAAAATACACAAGACATCTTTATGCTGCCGTTTCCTGTTCTGGGATATAAGAAAGACATTATCTGCCTTAAAAATTACTTTGATATCCACCTGAAATCAAGATTACACTAAGCAACAACAAAGCCAGGGGGCAAGGGGGAAAAAATAAGGGCAATTTGAGGCCCTGATCAGTTTGAGATGCAAGGTAGAGAATCCAGGAGCAAGAGGAATGTGAAACACCAGAACAAGAATATAGACTTGTTGCACGGTGTTTTACTGCAGAGGCTTTAGCACAGTTGCTGTGGATTTGGGTAAATAATGTTTTTGCAAAGAGTCTTTGCATTGCTCACTCAAAAGAGAAGGCTCATTCTGAAGAGGCAACCATTGAATTTCATGAACTCTCATTTTAAAAAAGGAAGACTTAGGCAAACAGACCTTCATCTCGTGAGTAATCTTCTCCAGAATGAGGCTCAAACAGGTAGTCTCCTGTTGCTAACTCAAAGGCCTAAACAAACAGAAATGAGCACATTAAATCACTTCAAAACACTGTGCAAACCTCTGTGGGCCATAAGCAAAGTGGTGGGAAAGAATAAGATTATAGCTGTGTACGAGATTTTTGCAGGTTAAGTACACCATTGCAGCCTAAGATGTGCAATGACTTTGCACCATTCTAACAACTCCATTAAAAACATCATAGGCACATCTCTGATGAATTCTGGATCACAGCACAGCGCAGGACACCAGTGTGAAACACACGTGTAGCCTATCCCCCTCCTCCCCTCAACAGCATTTTGCAAAAACAATGTCATGTCCAAACTATTGTTTCTGGGGTTGGTTGTTTGTTTTGTTTTTACTTGGTTTTTTTTTTCTTTGTACAAAGATTCTTTCTTCTCCCCAAATTTCAGAGGCCTTTTTCAGTTAATTTCTGAACATTTGTCTGTAGATATGAAAACATGTTTTAAATGAGAACATTTGCATTCATTTCAACTCACCACTCCTAAATTCTGTAACATTTACCCTTTATGTATTCATTTTTACTCAGAATACCTCTGACCTTCTGTATTCTTAGTTTTCTTTATGAACTGCTGTTGCCAAATTATTGAATTAGGCACACTGTGTAATTATGGCCACACGCTCTGCAGAGAAAACATGACCCTGTCACTTTTTCTTTTAACACATTCATCAAAATCACAGCTTGTTTTCCAAAACAGAAAAAATGTCTGTTTTCCAAGCTTGAAATATAAAACCCAAGCTTTGATAGGTAGAAAACACAGAATGGAGACACTAAAGAGGCACATGCGGTAACTGACTAGACTGATCTTTTTAATCAGCCTATTCTACATTTGCCAGCTATTACAGGAACAGCTTCATCCTCATCTCAGCATTACTCAGATTATACACCAATTCTAAACACGCAGAGGATGACAAAAATTAGAAATTATACTGAGTGCATCTGTGAAACAGTGCTAGATACAGCAGGAAGGCTTTTTTTATATAAAAAGATATTGTCTTTAGAATTGCATGGTTGTCTTGTTTTTCCAAAAATCACAACAGGCAAAGTACAATCACATTTGGAATCTTCTGATGTTGTACAACTTAACTTTCAAAAGGAAAGCCACACATGGGGGAAAAAAAAATAAAACAACTCTGCTATGGAAACACGGTATTCAGCAAGTCTGGAAGTTGACTGAACACTTGGAAGGGTTTTTTGCCAGGCCTGGCCAGTCACTCAGCAGCTCAGAGCACACAGCACAAACGAGTTCCCCAGAATGCTCTGTAGAAAGAGTGTAAAATCCCCCAGCTGACACCACTCACCATGCATGCCGTGCTCCAGATGTCAGCAGGGGTGTTGTACCCGGACCCTATCAACACCTCCAAGGACCGGTACTGTCTTGTCTGGATGTCTTCAGTGAAGTGCTTGTGCTAAATAAAATAAATGTTTTACTAAAAAGTTAAAGACTGTTTAAAAGAGGAGAATCAACAACCTGGAAGGCCACAGTAGATCAAAGCTCATTACCATTACACTTCATCTGCATTTAACATCCTCATTAACTATTTCCTTATATTCCTACAAGTGCTGTTTAAATGCTCTACGTGAGACACTCCTCCTCAAGTGAAACAGTCCAGCCACAAAAACAGAATAAGGGAAGACTCTTTCAGAAGATGCACCCTTCTCCTACCCAGTCATGACAGAGAGGCCATGATCCAGCTACCTTAAATCAGATAAGCAACATCAATGTAAGAGATCACCTTGCAAGACACCGCAAGCCTGACGTGCAATTCTGAGTTGAGACTCATCTCTCCCACAAGATCTGAAGTATTTTGCCATTTTAGAAGCCAAGTAAAAGAGACATTTTTTCTATTTGAAATGTCAAACATTTGAAAGTAGCACAGCACAACCATCAAAGAAAACTATTTAGTTTTATTGCACGAGTCTCTTTCACGCGGCTCCCAAATCCACTGAAATGGTCTGACAAACTACAGAACTAGCACATCAGAGCAATTGTTTGCAACTTTCACAGTCTCCAAGACAGCTACAAACTCCTTCAGAAATATCACATACTCAGATTTCTATGCACTGTATGTGACATGGTTCACAGGGCTATTAGAAATAAATTTAATGCCAGTGAGGCACCCAAAGCACGGACTGAAAGCTTATGTTTAGAGGACCATTTCTTTCTTAGTGTCCCTGCTTCCCCTTCTGTTTTTCCCATCACAGTTTCAAACTCACTACTTTCACAGCCAGGTCTAAAAACCTTTTTTACAGATTATTTTCTATCTTGGCATACTGTCAATGAATTTGCAGGTTTAAACAGTCAATGTGAAAATACTGTACACTTACCACCCAGCAGGCATTTCCTAGGTCAGCTATCTTCACTTTGAGCTTATCTGCATTCTTGGGCTCAAGAGGATTAAGAAGGAAATTCCCAGCAGTTGATTTTCCTAGAGGCAATGTGTACAACAGCTGATTAAAGCTACATAGACAGTGTCACCATCTGTCACTCAAATCCTATCACCCTCTCCCTAGCCAGGAAGGGTTTTTCTTACAGATCAGAACTTTTCCCTCCCTGATGCTTAGGTATAAAAATCAGCAGTCTCCACTATCAGCAACAGAAGTACCACCATTAAGAACTGACTGGTGTCACAAAGCAGAAGGACAGAAGGACAAGTAAGCATATGCAAGAGTGACTATTTCCCAGCACTCTTTGCACAGCCTTAAGAAGTCTGTCTATATTTAAAAAACCTGCTGAAATAAGGGCATTGCCAGAAACAGAACAAGCCTCACAATCCCTAAGTCTCTGAAGAAGGAAAGTCCCCATGTTATACTATCTTTTTGACATACCCATCACTCACTGCTGCAACACAATTACAAGAGCTAAAGTATACATTGGGAAAACTGAATGACACAGTGGAGACCAAAAAGATTAAGTCACTAAATTACATCCAGCAATTTGGAAAAGGGCTGTGAGAAGCAAAAGACGCCTAGTAATCTAGCAGACGCATCCATCTAATTGCAGTTCAAGTTTCAAAATATAAACTTCTCTTGTTACTTTTCAACATGTAACTCCCCAGTGGTACTCTGGCAAGAAAATGCTAGAATACCTTTTTTTTAACAAGTACAAATGTTAGTTTTGCCCTCCTTCTCCAAGCAGATATACTTTACCTGGCATTGACACAAAGATGCAAAAGTAGACAGTTTTATCCATTCGTATTTTAACACACACACCTGGAACGTGTTTAAACTGCTGTACACTATCGGAATACATTGAACAGTACTTATCCCCCAATTTAGCAGCCAGTGACAATTTGAAAACTTGTGTTTCTAACTATTAGTGAAAATCACACATGAATAAGCAACACCTTATTCAAAGGAGGAAATGTTCCTACACTGAAAACCAAGTGTATAAGTACTTGTTAAAAGTAGGAATACTTATGCATTGAAAAGTCAAAACTAAGGTGCAACTACAACCAGGAGCTACAAGCAGTGAACATCTTGGAGTATAACTGTCAGGTTAATTACTCCTGGCAGGAAAAATCTCAAACAGGTGGTTCTGATCACTTCAGCCTACAAAATGCACATTTCTATTAATACTCTGATGAAGCGTTGTAACAGAACTCTCCCACATAAAGGAGAAAGGAGCCCTTTCTTACAAGGTTTCCCTTATACCTTTGTTGTCTGACGGGCTATTATTCTCATTCTCATCTTCTGAAGGGATCTCTGTCCGGATGCTTTCCTGAAAATTGTTAATTTCCTGCACATTGAATGACTGCTTGTCGTTGGATGTGGGCTGACACACCATGGAATCCTCTGAAACTAAGGGCACAAACGAGTCCAACATTGCTTCTTGAGGCCTGTTCTCTGAGTCAGCGTTATGCTGACTGTAATTATGGCTATGGAAGTTCTCAGTCTTCTGTGTATGAGGGTGATTGCCACAGTCATTGGCATTATGAAGGTCATCCTCAAGTTGCACAGACCCTTGATTCCCAGAGTCTGTGAAGTCCGCCACTTGTATCACTCCGTTGCAGTTTATTTCTGTTACACATTTTTCCACGCTGCTTTCCATTAGATTAGATGGCTCTTGTACAGGGACTTGTGCTGGAAGAGTGGAAAATGAGAATACAGCAAAATATGTCTAAACAAACAGCTGGAAGCTATTCAGGGAGCCCACAGAAGTAGGGAGTTCTCAAAATGTAACTGAACACAATCATGCATTAATTCAATTTGCAACAGGACATTTCCCAGTCTCTTTAGAAGGGCAGAATGCAATGCAAAAAGGTTATATGACAACAGCCAACTCTACTAAAGGTACTCTCTCTCCTCATACCCACATGAGTGAATGGACAACACTGCCCACTCCATGTCAGCAATACTTCAGGTCCATACCTGTCTTTTTGCCGACATTTTCCTCTGGTGGACTAACTTTTATGAGCATTTCCAGAGGGGTCTGAGCTTCTTCCTCCTCTTCAGGCTGCGTCTGCCCAGGGCTTGCTTCTTTCTCCATTTCCTCTATCTCTTGCATTCGCTTCTCTAACAACTCAGCCTGCCGTTTCTGCTTCTTTTTCAACTTCTTTTTCTTGTTCTTTGACATTTTGTCAGCCTACACAGAGGCAAGCAGAGAAATTTGACTTAGCATTTCATATTTCACCAAATCTAAAATGTGCCAAGTTTTAATTTATTTTAGAGCTGAGGAAGCAGTCTGTGATGAAAATGTTGGAGATAGCTCTTCTCTCAGATAAAAAGCAGCTATTATAGCTTTCGAACCAGTTGTCTATGGCTTTTATCAGTGCATTTTTGCCCTGACCTGAGAAACCTACATTATTCTCCAAGTGAGGGATCTCAGACTCTATAGAAAAATTGCCTTCACAACAGACCTTGAGATCACCACAAGGACTTGTTCTGGTGATATATGAGCTAATACTATTTACATCTCCAAGACAGCATTGAACCTGATGCCTATGCCAAACACAAATCACATTTTTTCTTCTGATATGAGGTTGCTTTCCCTTAACACTGACTGGATTATGAAACAATGCAGTAGATGCTATCAGAAGATGGATACTTACAGATAAAAGCTATTACACTTACTGGTTTTGGCTGTGGTGCAGTGCTCACTGAAAGGAAAAGAAAGATCAATAAATTAGTATGTCTATATTCAAAAACTATAACTGCATCCTGATCTTAAGGTAAGCTTTTTCCTATGTGGTTTGGTAATAACATTTTAATGATATCAGCAAATGTTATTTTAAGGGCTCATTTCTCTACAAAAATGCAAATTAAAAAAAAAGAGAAAAGCATTAAATGTGTAAATGCATAATTAAAATTCCAGACAGAAGACTTGCTTGACTGATGTCAGAAACAAACTTCCTGTCACGTAGCTTCATTTACTGCATGTATTATGCATCTTACCTAAATGAAAATGCAAATCAAAGCATTAAAATACTAAACTTAAGGAAGCTCCCTTAAGCTAAGCTATGCTATGATGGGCTCAGCTCAATGTTGGTCTTGTAAGATTATGACTGACAGAGCCTTCCAATACACACTGCAGTAGTTCTTGAAAAGTACACACTGGTACAGCTTCATGCAATGGAAGATAATAAACTTTTGAAGAAAATGTGAGAAATATGTTGCCACATTTTCATCCCAGTTCTATATTGAGTGCATCGTGATTGTGCTACGTAAGACTGACTATCCTACCACTTTACAAGTGCCAGATTAGCTGTATTAAAAGCAGGTGCCAGAGTGCATTTATCGTCCCTCCATTTTTCTTACACAAACTGCCTTCCCAGTCGTCTTTGATTTACAACTTATGACTAACTTCACAGTTTACAGTTGGGTTTTCAGAGGCTGCTTGCATAATTGTTCCACTGTACTCAGGAAGTTTTCCTTAGTGAGACTAATGATGATTTGAGGGTATGTGGGAGAGATAGCACCAATTTTCAGGGGAGGGGTGAAAAAAAAAAATTCACCTGCAGAGCCAGATGGTGGGGGAGCCCCAGATCTCTGCCACTCTGTTGCTTCTGCAGCCAGCCTGCGAATATACTGGTCATTAACACAGAGAAGAATGTTCTCAGGTTTAATATCTGTATGAATGATTCGACATTTTGTATGCAAGTAATCCAAACCCTGAAGAACCTGCAGATAAAAAAAGAAGGAAATCAACCATTAGACAAAGCAAATAATGAGCAAATTGAGAGTGAAGTAAAAATGCAAAATAACCTAGGATGCCCAATGAACCTGAAGGGGCTTCTGTGTTTGAGAATGCTCCAGATTAGAGCTAATGTGATCAGTGGTTATTACGCAGTGTCACAAAATAGAGATTTGCATACAGATTTTAGCTATGATTTGAAAATGCTCTATTTACCCTCATAACTTATCAAAGTTGAAAATGTAATCTTTATACTCTACAATAAAATCACACTTTCCTCCTCCCCTCCACCTCACATGTAGAAAGATGTTTCTTCTTAGGCAACCATTCAGTGGGGAGAACCGGTTTCTCTTGCTCTTCCTATCATTAAGCACTGTGCCTACTGTGACACCTTAAAAAAAAACACTTATGAGGAATGACTGGGGTAAGAAGAGCTAAAAGCACAGCTGCCTCCTGTCATGGTTTAAGTGTCAGAAAATAACTATCTGCAGCAGGAGTTTGCAGTAGAGAAAGGAAATATCAACCCAAAAATATTTTGCTGCACAAGACAGATACCACTGATTTTTAACTTTTGTTTTCTTGTAAATGAGAAAGATTAGTGAAAGAGTTTTAACTGGGTCAAGGAGAACAGTGCAGTCAGAACTGGAACTTGCCTGTTTGATGATTTTTTTGACACAGGGGAGTGGAAGCCCCTGATAATTTGACTTTATGATCCACTTCAGAAGATGATGTCCTAGAACTTCAAACACCATACAGATATCTGGAACTCAATCAAGGGAAAAAATGGACATCCTGACCCAAGGAGCCCTGAATTCCCAGGACTGAGGATCAAAAGAAATCCACACCAGTTATATTTTCTTATATATTAAAGAACCCTCATCCTTCTGACATAGCTTAGAAAAATTGCCTTCCTCAACAGCATCATCCTATCCTACACAATAGTACCATTATCTAAAACATGCAATACAGAGGGATGGAGTTGGTTAGCACAATGGTCCTACTGCAGCAGTAGCAATCTCCTGCTTTAAGTGCAAGCCAGTTACACAAGCAAGCATGCATTAGTATTTCCTGCTAGTAGTGAGAGGGCTTCAAGCCAACAATGTATGGTTTGGAACAGCCTAGGCTTTCGCCCCAGGCAAAACTTGATGCCAGATTTCTCTGTAGCAGCATTATCTGAAAAGATAATAAGTCATCTTCAGAATAATTAGGTTACTTTCTTCACCCTCCCTTGCCTCTTTACCAGCAAAACAAACTTTTGACAAAGCCTGGACTTCAATAATATTTATATTATCTGCTTTTTAACTATAAGATCTCAACAGCTACAGTCACTCCAGTGACATATTCAGTACAGTGCCCTTGCTTTAGAATCCAAATTCCTAAGACTTTATTAGGCTGCTTTTTGTATACACTGGCAGAAAGTACACATTTCACAAGAGTAGAAGAAACACAAGATCAGGTCAACATTTACTCAGAAGAAGGTTAATACAGGAAATACATTATGGGCCTACTGTTTTCTGAAGTGTTAGAATATTTATAATCTACAGCTCAATTATCTCAAGCACCTAGTAATTCTCATTGAAATAAAATTTAAGCTATTGCAAAGTGAAAACATGCCTAGAAGTCCAACTTTCAAATGTTAAGGATCCATTAGGACTTGCTACAAGTAACTGCCTATTAAAAGGCTGTTCACAGAATTACAGGGTATTTTCAAAGCAATACACTTTAAACATGCTAACAATGTTGATAAAGTACAAAGTAAGATGATTCCATAACTAGAAAACAAGCTTATTTTCAAGTTATAGATGGCATGTGTTTGCTATTTTCAGCTACTGATCTTACTGTTTTGTACTGCTTTACTTAAATAACAGGTTATTTAAGTAGGCTTAAACAGGCTGCTTGCAAAATGGAGGGGCTGGGACAGATAAGTTCTCCTACCCCAAAGGTACCTCTAATACAGCCATTCAGTCCAGATTCACTGATTGGCATTGGCACGTTAAAAGCAGGACCAAACAGTGCGGCTTCCACGGCTGACACACATTACATCAGGCTGAAAGATCACTCAGAACCTGAGCTTAGCAGGCAGTTTTGAAGCAGACTGTTCTACAGCAGGTTTCCTTGGGCAGGGAAAGGGATGCCTGGGCACTGCTCCCCAGTCAAACAGGACAGCTGCCCAGGCAACTCCCATTTTATGCAGTTCTTCGCTTTTATTCCACAAAAGGATACGAGAGCCATTAACTCCTGAAATCTTGAAGTCATCTAATAACTGAACAACTTTCTCTTTACTTGGATCATTTGGATCACTGTTGCGGACCTGCAGAGAAAGAGATTATTGTGAAGTCAGATCTACTGCACTACTGCTAGGTTTCTACACAAAGTTTTTGCAGCTAGATGATCTAGAAATATCAAGCACATGACAAATTTAAACTCCTCGAAATGGAAAAAAAAAAAAAAATTAAACACAACTCAGGCACTCACCGATTTTAGCAACTTGATTTCATCTAGTGCTGTTTCTGTGTAGTGCTCTGCACTCTTCACCACCTTCATTGCCACAAATCTCCTCCCTCTATGCACACATGGCAAGTAAATTGGAAACAGTTAATGTTCATACAAAGAACTTGTTCTCCAGGATTATCCCAATTCTTTTGCGTGCAAGAGAGCTTATTTTATGCATAATGGAAAAATAAGGTTTAAACACTCAAAGACTGTCTTTGAGTCTTTTTTTATAAAACATTCATGTTAATAATTTCTCATAAAATGTAATAATAGGTCAGAAACTGCTGAACACAAGAGTACTCTTCCCACGTATGTGGTTTGTCCTGTTAACTCCCTCCCACACATTTGCATCCACAATATCAAAAGAAACTTCTGTTTAGGATGCAGACAGTTATGTTTTGTGTTTTTATCTAAAAGTAAAAAGATGTTTTCTGATCGCATTTGTAAATTCCCACCAGAAACACTAGCTAGAACAGAAAGACTTACTGGATGTCCCAAGCCAGCCACACAGTGGAGAAGTGGCCCCATCCAAGCTTCCGAATCACATGGTATCGTCCGTTAAAGAGATCTCCTATTTTCACAAGGTGATAACCACCTAGAAAAATAGCAGGAAGAACCAAAGAACAGGTGTGTGGAACAAGCATCAAAACTTAAGGCAGACTTATTTGATGTGTTTAAATTTTTAATCATATAAACAAATACAAGTGTTTCTCTAATTGGATCTTGCTAGTACAAATACACAGTATTTTGGAGAAGAAATTGTGAACAGCCCTCTAGTTAACTCAAAAGTTTTAATATAATTGACCTAGAATGACATGTCCATCTTTTCAATCAGGTAATCTCTACACCATCACAAAATAATATTTCCTCAGTGCAAGCATCTGAAGTCTGCTGGGCTGACCATCTCTGGAAAACACAGGTTGTAATGGTCAGTAACAGAATCTTTCAGCTAAGTTTCAGTATTGCTTTTGCATGCTCTGACCCCATAATATGAAAGGGTACTGTAGCCGAGATCCCAGAGTCTTCCTTGCAATTGCCTTCCTGACTGAAAGGCACTTTGCCACTTGACATCACCGCTGAAAACAGGGAAGTCTCCTCCCTGTTCCCCTCATATCTCTCAAGCTACTGACTAAGCAGGACGATTCCATAACAGAAGCAAAAACATGAAAAGCCAGACATACAATGGAACTAGCAGAAAACAAGAAAGGAAATTGTGATTTGGCATTTCCATTTTCTCTGTATTTAGTTTCTGCTCAGAGAAACAGTGGAAGACTATTTGCAGACGCAAAGTTTTCTGAAGAATGGATACCAAGATGATGATTTGTTCTTCAAAAGAAAACTGAAGAATTTGAAAAGAATTTGAAAGTGTCCTTTTTACAATGAAAATTAAAAAAGGAATTAAATGCCTGTTTGCTTTTATCAATAATGAAAGCCCTCTGGCACAGAGGAAAAGTTAACAGCTTTAAACTCATGCATTAAAAACAGCTCTGAACTCAAATCTTGACTGACAACAGAAGGAAACTTGGAGAAGAGCTTCTCCATTTCATGTTGGCTTGAAAAATGTTATCATCATCATGCAGTTTCAAAACACCCTTAAGGTATGATGGAGTCTACTTTCATTCTCTATAGTAAGTGAGAAATTAAGGGAATTAAATTGCAAATCCTGCATCTTAAACAGGCAAATTCTCACCTTTACAGTAATCATTTGGATCCTCTTGCTCATCATCATCTGATCCCAGGATTTCTTCCTCTTGCTCTGGAACATCACTCTCTGAATGAGCAGCAGGGCCCCGGTGCTGAGTGTCAGGTCTGAAAGAGAATACGCTGTGTGTCTCACACGTTCTCTTGAAGCCTGTAGCTCTCATGTCACATGAGGGATTGCTGATAATGGAGGAGATGCAATATTCAGCCTTCAGAAAAACTATTCACATTTAAATGCTTTTACTCTTAAGCTAGTATAAAAGTAGAGAGAAATAATTTTTCCTGTACTAGTGAGAAACACAACTTAATGTCCTAGATTCATTTTCATAGAAGAACAAAGAAAAGACCAGGCAAGATAGTGAGTTAAAAGCTTAATGATCCACCAAAATCTTAGCCTCTTTGAACCCCTTCCCAGCCTTTCATTCAATGAGGACTTTTCTAAAGTAAATTTATAATTTATTTGTTACCTCATGTAAAACCTGAAAATTTAAAATAACATTCATCAACATTTAAAGACTAACATCAATCAATTCTCACTCCTTTGGAAAAAAAGTAAACCAATGTTTTAGAACTTGTGCCCTTCGTCCCTTTCACATTCAAGGTCAAATGAATGTTTAACAATTCTTTTGCTTCTAACACTTTAGAACTCTAAAGCCCCTAACTGACCTTTATTTCTCCTGTTCTCATATGGTAAGCTCTATTTCTAATTCTTCTCTTCACCCAAGGTCCAAAGTTTATTACAGTTGTCTGAACTACAGAGAGGGGAGTACACAGAAGATGTTCAACAAACTGCTGAGAGTTTGTTATTGGAGAGGAATTGAAATCAGGCACTGAGGCGGTGAAGTTTTTCACTCCCACGTTCATAAATAAAACTAGTAATGTTAGGTGTTTAACTTTTCACCCAATGTGCTATTCTGAGTTCTTGCTTGTGAAGACCGTGTCTGCAAAGGCCACCTCAATGCTCTCACACATTCATGCTGTGTTCGAGTTCCCCAAGTTAAAACATACACTGTCTCCCGTGTCTCAACTCCTTCATGGCATCACAGATGATCACAGATGAACAGCTCATGAAATAACACTAAATCAGGTAATTTATTTATTTTACAAAGCATTACAGGGAACGGTTAAATGTCTACAAAGTTTAATATTCAAGATCCTCCCATAAAATGCAAACATTTATAATTAAAACAATGCCTATGGCCTATTTGCACTGGCATGATTGAAGGGTAAAATGCTGCAGGATATCAGCATTAAGCTTTCTTTCCTTAGAAGTATTTTTTAAAGATATTTTTAAAAGCTGGAGTTGTGCAAAGAGGTGGGCAGCAAACTTCATTACAGCAATGACATACAAGTACAGGATATTCTTTAAAATTAGCTTCCCATTCAGTGTGAACTAGAGGAAGTTTCTTGTATTGAAGCTATTGTTCCATGGAAGCAGCAGGTAACACTGATGCCTTCCAGCACCCTCTTTCAAATTCAACTCATTTTGCTCAAAGGAGGAAAGCTCCCAGTTATGCCAGTAGATCTGCCAATGTACGCAGGCTCTCAGATGCAGTTTTCACAACTTAGACCTGAGCTGGAGTCCTGCACATCATATCACGGCCGTTTTAACTTATCTTAACCCATGGGTCAAATTTAATATTTCCATTTTGAGTAGTTATACAGCAGAATGAATGTTCAGCACATTTACCTACTACACATGCACTCTGCTGAGACTTCACACATTAAATACATCACTAGACATTAAAACTACAGCCATCTTAAATATCTGTGGATCATAAAAATAAAGACAACATGCATTCCACTCTGATGGTGACTAAATTTGGTAGACATTTACAATCTACAACTGAACTTCACTAAGGCAAAGAAGAGCTACAAAGGTCAGTCCAGGCACAACCCATCACCGGACATTAACTTTCAGTCTGTTATCAGTTAATAACTCCTACTGATTTTTTACAGATAAGAAACACAGCTTAGTGGTCTCAAACCATAAAACAAAACTGCCATCTTAACGAGACTTTTATTCACCCTGTAGCTAAATCCAGCCCTGAGATATTTAGTATTCAGACTTTTTCTCCCATGAGTCACAAATCTATAAGCCAGGGGTAGGAAGAAGGAAACTGATGGTAGGGAGTGTGGAAAGTCCTGGAGGTCAAAAAGCTATTTTAAAATTTTTGCATTCCTTTGGGGACAATTGAGCTACATAGTCACATATTATCCCCAAATTAAGAGCAGGTAGCAATGGCAAGAAAGGGCCATGGACAGAATGGTCGAAGGGGAAACTGGATGCTCATATACAACAAATCCTATAGACAGGGTAAAGAGAACAAGAACACAGAATTGGACATAAAGAATTTAAGCCCAGAAGCCACATACATAGCTTAAAAGTAATTCTCTCCAACGCTGTTTCAAGATTTTTACTTTAACTGCACAAGATGTAGGGGATTGGAAAGGACTCAAAAGAAAATTCACCTTAAGAACTACTGACAGAAACATCACGCCATTTTGCAGTCCCAATGGTTTTCAATAATAGTAATTTCATGCATCAAGGGAGAAGTTACTGGAAGCATTAAACCCCACTCATTCTCTTGAAGGTTTCTGTGTCCCTCCTAAAGGGCTGACGGATCATGCTGCTGACAGTCTCGCACATGACACACCCGGTAGTCTGCATCTGAGTCTGTCATGGGGATCCAAAAGCATTCACTTTTACATTATAATCTATTATACCAACTAATGTGAGAGCTGTATTCAGGTCATATACATTTCTACAGTGCTCTTTCCTTTATGAAATCACCTCCAAAATACATCTCTTTCCTTCACCTTCCTGTGAAAATTCGTTTGATGTTATTACATCCCACCATATTCTTCCCTCAAGATGACCATGTCAGCTGAAGATACAGATTAAGAGAGAATCAATCAGTGCAGAATATCTATTACTACTTAAGAAAAACTGATACACAAAAGCACAAGCCTCATCTGTCTGCTTTGCTCACAAAGACACTACTCTAAAAGGCACAAAAGGCTGTTAAAGACAGCAGAAAAATCCATACTATACCCAGTATTTAAAGATGACAGCTGAAACAGCTGTCGGCAGTACTGCAAAATGCAGATAAAGTATATAAAAACTCTATACTAAACAATTATTTACACATTAAAAATCAACTGTTCTAAGGTACTTATTTTTATAGCTGGTCTACCCAAAAACACCCTGATCACCTTTTCCTTTTGCTCTCTTAATGTGCTAATTAAACATCAGAATAAACTGGATATGCAGGGTCCCTCTGCAGCTATATAGCAGTATTCTACTTAAGAAAAACAATGTGGAACAGCAATGCTAAGGCAAAAGGCTAGATCTTCTATGGAATTTGTATGAATCCACATCTAGAGACCCTCCTGAAAGTCCTTATTCTCTCAGCAATGCCTGAAGAACTGTATAAATTCATGAGACAAAATTAAAGAGGGTAACCTACCTGCATGAAGCACGGCCTCCCATTGATAAAGAAATTCCTGAAGTCAGCCCAATAGTTTTCAAAAAAGCCATCAAAAATCAGACACCACACTATCTGGGGAGCAGGGGGACATCAGCAGCAGGCAGAGGGGCTGGTTCTTCTCGAACACAGCAAAGCTTTGTGTAAGAGTGAGGGAGAAGAGGGATTTGCCTCCAGCACCCAGCCGCAGCTGCCCAGCACTGCATTGCAGGTGAAGGGCCGTGCAGCAAGGCTGGGGCTTGCTCTCAGCTGATCTTCCTGCAAATTCAGTCATGTTAGGGAGTAAGCATAAATAGATTCATCCCCTTCTCTTGATGTCTGTCTCATTCTTCCCTCTAATGAAATTAGATTTTCAGTCAGATACTTTGTTTCATCTTCCTGAACCAGCCGGTTTTATTTGCCTATTCAATAGCCCACTGCATTCAAAGCTCGAATGAAGACAAGGATCATGGTAATTGTCGACAGACCAACCCTGTGATAGAGAAATGCCAGCACAATCATGCAGAAGAGAAAGGGCGTTCAAAGTAAAAATTAATTTTCTAAAGTAATCCCAAACTTCCCCATCCAGAGCTACAAGAAAAACTTATCCTTTATGCTTAAAAGTAACAAAACAAGCAGAAGGAGTCAAATTTTCTTTAAAAAGTTGAACTGAGTATTTTTCACAGCAGCAGGCACTTAACATCATCCTCCAACAATGCAGAAGAATTACCAGCCATTTCCTGTGCCTGTTTATCCTGCTGGTTTATGTAAGTGATAGGGGAAACAAGTCAGCAACATGACAGCAGGACTTCATTAGTGAAAGACACTCTGAAGCTGGTCCTGCAGTTTCAAGCCAAGAGGTTTAAAGAAGAAATGTGTTCATTCCATTGTATATCTAAAGTATTTTCACCTTAAAAGCTTACATCCCTTTAACAGTTTAGCATTGCCAAACCTCTTCATATTAGAAGAGGTACTAACAACATGCAAAATTTTCCACGTAGACAAGATTTTGATCCACGTTCATTGAAGATATCAGCCAATAACTGTTCACCTCTGCAATGCACAGCAGGGATGGTAACAGTTATTTGCGGGAACTAAGAAATCAGTCACCCACTTGTTCCTTACAAAAGGTATTAAAAGAATTTGGAAAAACACTTTTGAATTCTTTTGCCAGTTTTCAATAGAATCACTTAGCTGGTCCACACACTAAAAATAAGGTAAAAAATGATTAAGAAATGTCAATCGCACAACATGGGTTCTTCCAGATTTGCACTGAAGTAGATCCAACAGCATCGAAAGGATAAGGTGGGAGACCCCAATCATGTCTGTTAGTACAGACAGTACAATCAGAAAGCTGTGTTCCTCATGCCGTGGAGTGGCACCAGCATGCTGTCCTCTAGAAATTACCAGACACACAGCCAAGCCTCCACATGTAATTTCACCATCAAAACTCTGAAGTTTTTCTCTTTTCTCCAGTAACTTACATAACAAAACACTTGAAATTACATGTGTGGTTCTCCTATTTATGAGCATTAAGAGTGACTTCTTCAAAACTCAGTTTGACAGGAAAGAAGTACTCTTCCTCATCCCCAAAACAGCAGAAATACTGCCCATGCTACCTATCTACTTGCTTTAAGTAGATACAAAAGCAGATTCCTTCCACCCTTAAACAAGGAAGGCAACATACATTTAGCCCAAATCACTTTTGTCACACCCATCATTCTTACATATGTACTAACAAAAAAGATACTCTTTTTACACCTTTTCATTTCAGTTTGCCTCTCCCTTGATATTGGCAAAGATGACACCCATCTGTAGGAAACTGAAGAGAAATGCTTTCCTAAATGATTTTTAAGTGGCCTGCAACAGTCTTCATAAACATTGTCATCCCTTATTTGTGAGCTCAAATTACACACATGAAATACCCCCAAGAATTCAATTCAGTGAATGTAACATGAATGATGACTCCAGCTCACCCTGTAGGTGCCACAGATAAAGGTTAACACACCACGGGAATTGCTGAACAAAGCGTTGCCTTCCACTGTAACCATCCAGCCAATCATTTCCAGGGCTCTACACCCACTACAGCAAGATCTCACCTTCAGTGCTGCTAAAAATTCCTTGTTTTCATTTGAGAAAAAGAAAAAACTACATACGGCATGGTGAAAAGCCAGGACTTAAAAGTTCGCTTCCATTTTCACATCTGTGCATCGAGACAATGCCTCTTTAAGGAAGTATGCTTGCAAGCTGCATCTTATTCCTATTCCTTAGTGTGTCTGTAACTTCAAGATCATGTTAAGGCACATCTAGTGAGAATGACTGCTTCTGATGCCAGCCTCTGACACTTACATGCAGATCTCCTGGCAAACCTCATGTTCAATAAATATGGTAACCAATTACATGTGAACTCTCAGTACGAATTCAGGTCCAAAATGATAAAAGTATTTTTCTGCTTATATGCAGTTGATCTTTCTGCTCAAGAAATTTCAACTATTTTGAGGGGATTTGGGAGAATAATAAATCATAGATTATAGGGGCCTTTTGAGTCTATAATCCACATTATTTTGTGATTATTGCAACTCATTCACTCCTGCATCCCTATTTTTCTGAATAAAGAACTGGTATGCTCTCACAGTAGGGCAGATCCACAATACTTGCTGCTGTAGAGCACTCATCCCACAGCTACAGGACTACCACTTTCAAGAACTTAAAAGAAGGCTGGAGATGGCTGAACATTTAGCTTTTAAAGAACAGTACTCAGAGACACCAAGACATACTTTTGATTAGTGGGTCCGCAGGATCTCAGTTTGAAGATAAGTAATGGCTTCCACATGAGAACAGTATTAATACACAAATAACAGGCAATCAAGTTTCTTGCTCCCCATACCCACTCCCCCACACAAGCACTGAACAAGCTGTTTGTAGAACTGTCTGCTATTCCAGCTATTACAAACCAAGGTACTTCCATGGAAACCCACAGATCTTCAGCTGTGTCCTGTCACAGTCTGATAATCACGTCTGCATTTAAATGAAAAAATTCAGAGGACAATGCATTCTTACTCTACCTTAAACTTATGTTCAAAATACTTATGAAAGACATATCCCTGGTCTTAATTATGAAAGACAAGTGAGGAAAACATAATCCAAGATCCTGATCCCAGGCAAAGCTTTGAACAAGTTGAGAAAGAAACCAAGGTGATTGTCAGAACTCCAAGGCTCCTCAAAGACAGAAGTAAAGTGATACAAGCAAAACATACAAACTGGAAAGTATCAGATCTTACTAAGAATTTCTGCTCCCCAGACTGCATAGATGGAGAAACTACCAACTTTCTCTCTCTTCATAGCAATACAAGAGAGGAAGAAGAAAGAAGTGAGGTTTCACTCCATGTAAAAAGTCTTGCTGGAAAATTTCAGGTAACTGTAAACCAGTTTCTTGAAAATATGAATATTGCAGGCACTTGGGAAGATGGGGTGGAAGCAAGACTACACAGAGAATTATGTTTGCAATTCCATAGAAGTCATACAAGGAAAACTAGTCCAAGAATTGTTCCCAGGAAAGCACTGTGTATCTCCCCCACCTTCCTCAGGACCAGGGCAAATACTACATCTAACACATCTGTCTCCCAGTGTTGAACTCCAGAGACATAGTAACTATTTCAAATAACTGCAAAAGACTTCTGCATTTTTGACACTTCAGCAAAAATAACTACCTGAATGCACCTCACCAGATACTGCTATCTGAAGAGTTTATAGTTAAACTTACTAATGCTTTTGTATGAACAAAAGCTTGTAAGCCTAGGGGCTCCTTTTTGAAAGGCTTTTTTTGAGTGCCTTTGGGAATCAACTGACTGTCAGCACCCAAGATGTTCACACCTCAAGAAATTATAAAATTATTACATCACATTCTTCCCCAGATAACTTTCAAAGAGCCACCTTTGGGCAGCAACACAAACTGCAATAACCTACATACCAAGCTCCCTGTGTTTTGCTAGCAACTAAAGCTTTGACATGCATATTTCCTGACATATTCTTAACATTAAGGAAAAGGCCTCTCATTTTCTAAAAATAGTTTAGACTAAAGGAATTTTCATTCTAATTCCTTGTCCTTCTGATGGAAAATGGTGAAATTAAGAAACTGAAATCAATGCTTCACTCAAGGCTATAAAGCAACCCAGTGACATCAACATTAGAACTCAGGATCTCCTTGTATCTAAGCTTGCATTTTGTCCCTCCAAGGCATTCAGCTGTCACCCTCCCTGTCTTTCTCCTCGGTTTTCAGAGATATGGGACCTGAGCAAAAGCACACAGCCATGATATTCTTCCAACTCTACAGTGGCAGCGATAGAACTAACAAGCAGGCTTGGCAAGTAGAAACCTCCTGAGCAAACATTTGAGACAGCTGGTTTAATGAGTCTTCTGTATCACCAAAGGTTTGGAGTAGTTTTACTGGCATGGGAAAACACAGGTACTTCACCTTCATAATTCCAAGAAACTCTACCTGCTGTCTTTCTGCAGAAGTGTGTTGTGATAAATGCATTCTCTCCTTCATGGATATCAAATACAACTTTTAAGCCAGGAGAGATGGAAAGAAATAGGAACATCCTGAATTTGCAGAAAATTAAGAACGTGCTGACCGTCCCATAAAAAAAGCTTATACACAGAACCATAATTAGTATTTAGAAGGTGTTTCTGTAAATAACCAGTTTAGGCTTGTCTTGTCTGAACCTAACAAGCAACGATGTAACTACTGAATGATAATAAAAAGAAGTAACTTTCCAGTTTTGTACAAAACACAACTCATTTTGATTACTTTAACCTTTCCAAGTGGATTTTTTTGTTCTGTTTTTAACCAAATTCAGTTGATAGGTAAACTTAAAGTAGGTGCAGTTCTTTTCTAAAATAAAAGATATTTTGAATTGTTTTAAATCCCTTCAGAACATTCTCTGCATTTTTATACTTACTCATAATAATTCATAATACTTACTAAACTCAACCTTTTAAAAGCATGTTTTTTACTGCACACGTATAGAATACAATGTATTACAGAAAAAGTTACATGCGCAATCTAAACTACCACAGAACATCAGATGTTAAAGGCACATTCCACGCAGTTCCAAGTTTAGATTTTGTGGAAAGTCTTGCAACAACCCAGCTAAGCTTATTTTAGAAGATTTAACTCAAGCAGCTTTGTATTAAATAGCATAAATATTGTGGAACTGTATCTGAAGTTAGAGGCTGACACTGGGTTCTTTTAGTTGTACAACATAAAGCATAAAGTATATGCAAGTTTCTTTAATTTCTGAGGCACGATCTAATAAACCTATGGTACCAGAAAACAGAGTGGAAGCATGTAGTTTAAGAATATAAACACAGCATTTTACAAAGAGTATGGCTCTGCACTCAAATCAAGGTTAGTGGCAAAATCAAGAGCTAGCCAGCAGTACAGATAATCTGTCCTGGATATGTGGTTAAAAACGATTAAAAAGAGAAAAAAAACCAAACCACCACCAACATGCCAGCACTGAAAGTTACCATTCAGCAAACTCAGAATTTACACAGAAATCAGTCTTTCCAGCTGCACTGTGGACTCTATTGGCAGAGTCAGTATTGTTTGTCTGCAGCTAGAGAAGAAAAAAAAAGTAACATGTATAGAATTAAACAATGGATTATTCACACAGAAATTAGAAAAAGAGGAGAGTTTCAAAAATTGTCCTAATGCTACCTTCAAGAAATACCAGGAACATGTACAGAGTAGCATGGAACCATAACACGCATCTCCCAAATACTTTAGTTAGTGCTCCTTGCTCCTCAAAAGCCCTATCTCAAAACAACTGAATCTTGGCTGAAGACAATGAGAAAAAAAAATGAAAATCCACATGATTTTTCTGAGGAAGTGACTAAGAAAGCATCACTCTAGGCCTAAAGGAAAAACCTCCAACTCCCACCCTCAAAGCCTTACTTATTGAATACCTTTGGTTCCTAGGTACCAGAGAGTAAAAAACCTCCTGAGACACCAGAGATTTTACAGAAATAAGCAGCATTTTATGGAGCACACAGAACCAGCTCTAGAATTTACATCACCTTTCATTAGAAAGGAACCCACGAGCAGCACTGAACACAGTACTTAATGCAGTCTGGTGGAAGCCATTGTTTAGTATTTACTCGAGTTCTTTTAATTTTTATATCTGCATCCAAAAGCTCACCACACATAAAGACTTGTGACATTCCTGTGGTAGGAGAGAAGCCACACGAGAGCATCAAAGTTACAGAAAGAAGTAAACAACGCATTATGGCATTCTTTCGGCGAGATTAGGGTTAAAAAATCTCAGGGGCAAGAGGGGGAAGAAGAGTCAAGAGAAGCTGGTTCCCAAGCCAGCAGTTACTGAAGTGCTCGAGGGGCTGCAGAGAGGGGACGCTGACAAACTCTCCCCGGGGTACAGCCTGCGAGTGAGGAAAGGAACCTGCAAGGACAGAGCCCGACACGGAGCTCCATCCATAAGCACGACTACAGCTCCATCTCTGGGTTTCGGGGAGAAGCAAGGAACACAGAACCTGCCGTTCCCCCGTCCAGCCAAAAGAACCGCGACAGGGGACGGCGAGGGGCCGCGGGCGGAGAGCTGGGCGGCAAAACCGCCGCTCCGGGCCACGAGCACGAGAAACGTGCCCTCAACTGAGCTCCCGTTAAACACCCGCCCAGCCCGAGGGTCTCGCACGACTCGGCCGCCGGGCTCGGCAGTCCCTTCCCCGAAGGGACAGCCGAGGGAAACAAAGAGGCAGCGGTGCCGGCGGGAGATACCACCTGAAGAGAGTCGGGGCCGCACTTACTTCCTCTGGGCCTTGTCCTTCTTGGCTTTGGTCCGCTTCTTTCGGGCCTGCAGAGCCAGCACTAAGGGAGAGAGGGAAAGAAGAAGAGAGAGGCGTGAGGGGCGGCGGGCCCAGCGGGGGCCCCGCGGGGGCCGACGGAGGCCGCGCCGCGCTCACCTTTCCGCTCCATGGCCGCCAACGCCGGCGCCCCCCGGCGCCTGCGCTGCGCCCGCCCCTGCGTCGCGCCGGGCCCGCCGGGCTGGGCACGCGCGGCTCGGCGGCCTCGAGCCGGGGGGAGCGGG
The DNA here is from genome assembly GCF_003984885.1 of Neopelma chrysocephalum. Lineage (NCBI taxonomy): Eukaryota > Metazoa > Chordata > Aves > Passeriformes > Pipridae > Neopelma > Neopelma chrysocephalum. The sequence goes on from NW_020897763.1 coordinate 4,348,820, forward strand.
CACCTCCCTCCTCGGGGCCGCCCCGGCCCGCCCTCCGCGGCTGCGGCGGGTGCGGCGACGGCGCCCGGCAGCGGTGCTGAGCGCAACGGCCAGGAGTGACGCTATGAGCTCCGTTTGTCGCCCGCCCCCGGGGGCCGCTCGGGGCGCCCGCCAGCCTCCCGCACCCGCCGGCCTCCCGCGCCAGCACCCGTCTCTCCTCAGCGCGCAAAGCTTTGCGGTGAACCGATGTGTAAAGTCGTGTGCCCCGACAGAAACGTAATGCCTGTTAAGAGATTTTTAATATTAAATCATTTATTCAATAACGACCATGAAAAAAACCTTTTCAGTTGCTGGGCCGTTCAGACATTTTGCTGCACGCACTGAACAAATACCTCTGTATAAGGTGGTTATATATTCACCTTAGAACTTTTGTATGTTCTACTATCTGCAGTTTTCTTAACACCATTTTACTCCTAAAAACTACTTGCAGCTCAGTTATAAGCATGTTACATATTCTGTCAGGTGTCTGTCGGGGGTTCCTGTCAGGAAGCCACAGAGGGAGTCAAGGCCATCAGCTGGGACTGGAGCATGAGCCATGTCTGATCTGGTTTTAATTTCTAGGACATTTTAAGCATGGCCAAGAGGTGGGCCCTTTGGCATCAGATCATGAATATTTTCAGGGGAAGGCAGGTATGCATGTGTGCAATTTTGGAAGACAGAAAAATCCTCTTTGTAACTGTTGCTCTGTTATTACAAGCATCAGATGTTTAGGACATCTATCTGTTCTGCAAAGAGTTCTATGTGAGAAACTAACACAAGATTTTGGGATAACACAACAGAGGGGCAAATTTCAGCCTTTGCACAACTACAGTGTTCAGGGTAAGGTTGAGCTGAAAGTCCTCAAGTGTGATGGAGTCCCCCTTGCTAGCATTGGACAGCAACATCCTACCTCAAAGACATAACATTAACAGACCACAGAAGCTATTATAATCTCAGTTCAGAGGTAGCCTATCTGTCATCCCATATCTGTACAAAGTGACTTGTGCTGTTGGCTCTAGCAAGGTCTGTGCTCACACCTGCCAGACTGCTCTGTTCCCTGGTCCCACTGGATGGATTTGGAAAGCCCCAGTGAAGCACACATGCAGACTGCCATCGTATTCCCTTGAACCAGTAGCTGCCACCAGAGTCTGAACAAGGAGCCTTCCGCAGAGGTCTGCTACAGAAACAAGATACTACTGAGCATCTTCCTTCTTGCCATGTTTCTTCCATGCTTTTCTAATTTGGGAATGGAAAACACAGTCAGGGCAGCACCATCAAAGGGTTGCTGAGCCAGGCCTGAGCCAAGATCTTTCCACAACCAGCCTGGCACTATTCTTTGGAGCAGAATAAATGTCCCCAGACTATGCCCATACGTAAGTGGTTTATCTGGTCCTTCCTCCTCGCTTCCTGTGCAGTGTGCCCTGCTGCCATGCATGGCCCCAAGAACTGCTTCTGCCATGCTCTGCATGGTGTCCGAGCTTCCTCAGCTGCTTTATATCTTCTGCAGCTATTTATGCATAGGAGTCGCATGTGACTAAAACCACAACAGAGCTGAGGGTGGTTATATGCACGCTGCACTATCAACAATGAAAATGTGCATGTCTGGGGATGTGTATCCTCTAATTCAGTGCAGTGGGAGAGCAGCCTGGATTTCTGCAACATGCCCTGCTAGGAAAACATCGTGGCATCCGAATAGCTGGAAAACAACAGTAGTTGTTGCAACTATGTCAGGTGAGAATGTCAGGCTGCCAACAAACACAAGATTACAAACAGGCCTTTAAACTCTGACTTCTGTAGTTTCTTAGAGGTATAGGTGGAATACTTGGCTATAAAGTACATGCTTTGTACTTCACAGCCCATGTCCAGAGATTAAACACAGAAGGCTTGTGTGTATGTGGAAGCAAAGTTATGGCACCACGCAACTGTAAGGGAAAAAGATCAGGATTGACTGGATTTCCTCTCAGTAAGATATTTGTTTTGCAGGATGAATACCCGTAATTGGCATGCTAACATACTGACTCTGATTTGTCCCCTGGTGCTAAACTCTGCAAAGTCATGAAGATTGGAACTTCGCTGAACAAGACAAAAAAAAAATCTCTTAAGTTTTCAGTGGAGACTTTTGATGTTGCCAACAGCTAGGAATGCCATTTCATCTTAAATCAAGGCTAACATAGGACAGCCAACAGAATCTGGAAATTAGGGCTATACTTTTCAGGGGTTTTATATTACTTGTTTTGAACAGAGCTGAGAGGACCTTGGCATGAAGCCACTGTCCAAAACAATGCAGGGAAGCATATGTGGTTTGATAATTACTCTGCCATTTGGGCTTTCAGTTTTTCCTGTCTTTCAGTCCAAAAGGTTTGAGGGTTCCAGGATTCCATTTCCTCTACAGTAAGAAACTATACACAGTAACATTCACTAAAATCCTTTGCCACTGCAGCTTACACCTATGCCACCTCCCAAAACGCAAATGTTTCCTGTGTTATATTATTTAGTAAGTCGATTAAATCAGGACTTGACCTACATGATCTATTTTGCATCTATGTTTTTGAATAAGAATTTCCAGTAGCTAAACTCTGACTAACCCCACCGCCCAGTGTTCCTTCTTCCGCTTTTTAATTCCCTGGCAATGTTGGTGATTTTCTATGTACAACCCAAATATAAGTGACCCTGACTGCCCAGGGCTTCTGGTAGCTTGGAAGTGTGAACAGTGAGTGGGGGACTTACACCAATTAACATTATAGACCTGAGTCCCTTTCCATAATTTCATTGTCCAGGGTGACTACGCACTAGGCTGACAAGTGGGTACCAAATGGAGAACAGAGAAAACACATAAGATAAGGAAGTGGAAAAGAAACGGGGGAAAGATTATGAGGAAGCAAGGCAGACATGGTTTTTAAACAATGAGTTAGGTGAGGGAATAAAAGATATTTTTGTATTAAACATCAAGTGCAATGATAATGTTTCCAGTAATATTACCTATGACTTCAGAGCAAAATTCTCTCTTTGAACTCTGGGCAAGACCTATTTTATTGCACCAGGTGTTTCTGGGTGGACAGGTGGACAGACTCTTAAGTTTAGATCATGTCATAGTTATACACAATTCAACCTTTTCCATCAAGTGATTTTGTTTCTCTGACTCTAGAATTTCATCCAAGCTCCTTCTTACATTTTGTTGTAAGATATAAAAAGACAGTGCTGGAACAGAGAGCTACTGCACAATCTGAAGGATCTCACTATTACAGAAAGTAATCTTGTTGACAAGTCTTCATGGTTTATGAAAACTAGAAAACAAAATAGCAACTCAAACTACAGCTCCATTTGCCTGAATTTGTCACCAGGAAATGGCTTTACAGCAGCATAAGTTAGACAAGACTCACAGTTTTAGGCTGCAGTGCCACACATAGCTAAGCTGATGAAAGAGCTAGTTATATAGAAAGAAGGCTGGCTCCCCTGCTTTCTTTTCCCTGTGTGGTCCTGTCCCTTCTGGTAGCAGCAAGCTGATAGATTAGCTCAGCACACCTTGTAGAACCTCACCCATAGGCAGACCTGAGTCTCAAGTCCTGTCATGGTCTCAAAACAACAGTTTAAGTTTCAGTATATGTTCAGTATACATGCTGAAACAAAGCCTAAATAAATGATGAATCAGAAATCCTATATTTACTTTCTTAGGAGTGCTTTGTAGAGTAGACACAGCCATAACCTTTGAGAGTTCACTCTGGATCCAAAAAGAGACTCAGAAGGAAAACTGAGATATTCATGGTCAAATAAAACTAAAACAAACCACTAAGATCACCGAGACCTGCTTGTTCTGATACTGCATCAGGGACTCAAGCATTATATTTACTGTCTTGTGCACGTACACATGCCCCGATCATTCTAAACCACAGAGAGAGTTCAGTGTGTCTGACATCGAGCACAATTACCTCTTTTCAAGGCAAAGTCATACAATGAACAAAACTAACGTGAAGCAAAAGAGTTTTGCAAATATAAGGCATTAAAAACCTTAACATGCCAAGAAGTAGTTACTTTTTAGATGCCAGCAATGGTAACTTTCAGCTGTTCACTCCTGTGGTTTGGACTACAGTGACTCACAGCAACATAGGACAGGGTGCCACTGTTACACTGCGCAGAGGAGGAAAAAGATTTTGACATGGGAAGGCAAATGTTTTAAAAGCAAGCTTCTATATCTCATTTAGAACGTGTCTGTCTTGCATAGTATTGCAAGACTCTTGAGATCAAAAGCTAAGTGGCCTTAAACACAAATCCCTAACAGTTTATTTGCTGTGATATTCTGTACTTAATACCTGGTGAAGACACTATGGGTTGCACTCCAAAATATGCGTAACTAGCAGCACTTAATGACTTCATTGAGTCTTACACATGTACTTGAAAGCAAGCACTTCGTATTGCAAGGCCTTTTTCAGTATTGAGTAGTTTATTCTCCACAGAATAAACACACAGAGAAAGATCAGGGCACTGGGAAATCTGTGCAGGGAGATCTCAGCTCTCCCCATCACTCCTGGCTTGACACCTCTGGAAGCGAACAAACTCTCCTTAACAAGTTTACAAGAACAATTAATACTGGCTTGCAAGACTTCAGAAGCACTAGAGCTCCCCTGGGATACACCCTGGCAGGCAGTTACTCACTCTGCGCCTGCAGAAGTGCCGCCCTAGGTACGTTTTTTTATTTTTTTTCTTTTCTTTTATATTTCTAGTACAGCCCTCAGGGATCCAGCGCAGAAGAGCCGAGCAGGGCCCACAGCAGCGTCGGAGGCACCGGCGGCCCGGCCCGGCCTGGCCTTGCCCAACTCCGGCGCGCCCACACCGCGTCCTCCGCCCCCGGGGCCGCTCTCGCGAGAGACCGTCGCGCGCGCTCCATATTGGGGCATCTCTGTCCTTGGCACCGGAGCTCTCGCGAGCGCGGCCGTGACGAGCATTGGGCCGTGCGGGGTGTGCAGGGCCGGTGCCCGAGATCGGTGCCCGGGCGGTGCGGGTTGTGCGGGGCCGGTGCCCGGGCTGTACGGGTACTCGGGGCCGGTGCCGCTTGGGGCGGGGCAGAGGCGGCGGCAGCTGCGGTGTCGCCTGCGCGGTCCTACCTGCGGCGGGAGCGTGTCCCCGCCCCGCACGTCGGCGCCTCCGCCTCGCTCGCTGCCGGCTGCGCGACCCCCGCTGCGCCTCACGGGGCCATCCAGCCCGGTTTAGCCCGGGGGAGAGAGGGCAGGGCGGGAAGGCGGTGACAAGACCGCGTTCGGCATCGCCCCCCGCGTCTTTTGGAGGGGGGGCAGTGGCGGCGCGGAGCGCGGGCGGGCGGGGCGTGAGGGGCCGGCGGCGGCTGCGTGGGCGTCCCTGCTGCGGGGCCGTCCCCGCCTGGGGAGCAGCGAGGCGGGGAGGGGAGGGAGCGGAGAAAAAAAGGAAGGAGGGAAGGAAGAAGTTGTCCCTGCTGCAGGAGGAGGTAGTGGTGGCGTCGGTGCTGCTGCTGCTGCAGCTGCGGGCAAAGCCTCCCCCTCCCGCCGGGCCGGGCCGGGCGGGGCTGGCTCCGCAGCCGAGATGTCTCAGGAGCGGCCCAAGTTCTACCGGCAGGAGCTGAACAAGACGGTGTGGGAGGTGCCCGAGCGTTACCAGAACCTCTCCCCGGTCGGCTCCGGGGCCTACGGCTCCGTCTGGTGAGTGCTGGGAGGGGACCGGGGTGTGCGGAGGAGGTCACGTTAGGTCGCTGCCCCCCCCCTGCCCTGCAGAGACCCGCGGCGGGGTCCGTGCGGGGCGGGCACCGCGGAGAGCGGAGCTTGCTTGTCCTTTGGAGGTTCCTCTCCCTCAGCTTTTTACCAGTCTCCTGTTGAACAATTTTCCTCACAGTTTAAGAGCGGTACTGCTGGGAAGCCGCAGTCTTGTCTTTGGAATGCGTTGGGGATTGCACCACACGGCAGGTGGTACTGAAACATTTTTATAGGGCAAGATAATAATGTGTCGTCCCAGTCCCCCCGCCTCGAATGATCTCATATAGACATATTTCACTGTGCCTTCTTGCAGTTAGTAGGTGGGGGCTGGAGAGACATGGAGCCTGGTAAGTCCCCCATAGCTGGCTTTGCAGAGCTGAGGGCCTGCCAGCTCTTGTCGCAGTTTCTTTCTGGACGTGAAGAATAGATTATATTTGAGGCAATTGTGCTTTAAAATGGAATTTGTTGATAGGCAGGGAGAAGTAGAGGGGAGGCTACGAGGACTGTTATTGTATCCCTGACTTGTTGTAGTGGGTGTACAAGTACCGATGTTTTCTTGGCATTAGATGAACACAGGAAAACTCCTTTTATTGCTACAGAAGGACAGAATTACTGCAATGTGTTCTCCCTGGGAGAGCAAAGTCCTGGTATGAATCCTGCAGAAATAGAGCGAGCTCGAAGAGTTTAGTTTTTAATTTTTACCTAATAGGAGCAAAACAGGCTACATGTGTGAAATATAGTACATCCTTAATTTGTAGTTGCTCTGCTGAAGTATGTTGGATCATTAAACATAAATGGAGTTGCATGCATTGCTTAATCTTAAAGAGAAAGTAGTATTTGGATCAGTTTGACGGCTGGATTTTAGCAGTCATTTAGTAGAGCTGTATGGTGTTCATAGATTACTGTCTCCCTTTCCTAAGAAACATCTTCCACACAATCATTCTGTTTTTCATTCTATGTTCTTTGGTTCTGTCAAAGTGTGTTCAGAATTTGCAAATATGGGTGCGTAAAGATTACACAGCTGCTCTGCTGTTGTATTTGAGCTAGCATGCATATTTTTTATTAACACAGTGTGCAAATTTATATCATGAGTATCAATTTTATTATAAGGAGGGATGTATGCTAGTAAAGAATTTTGCATGTGCTACAGTTTTAGTGAAATGCTCTCAGGTGTTCTTAACTTCTTCAGTTATAAAATTGGTGGTAAGTTGAGCTAAAATGACATGCATTTCTTAAAATGCTGAACCTCAAGTATGCAAATGCCTCCATTTCATAAAAGAAAAAACGACTGGTCAGTTTTGTGGCAAGATTAACCAGTATACTTGTTGATTTTTTTTTTTTAATAGAATCATAGAGTGGGTTTGATTGGAAGGGAGTAGACAGGTTTTGTTTGGTGAAAGAAGGGCCTTGTTGATGGAGCTGATAAATATCCCTGTAAGTATCACAGAGTTATGTAACTCCTGAAATGTAATGGTAGATTAATTTGCTCAGTGCCTTGTACATTGTATTTTAAGGCTGATTCTGTATTGTCTAGCCCACTCCTCTTTTCCCCCTCCCCACAATCTCCACTGTGTGTAATAGTTCCAAAGCTTGTTTTCATAACCAGTAACTAAAGAGTTTGCATCATGAATTTCCTGTTTTGCTGTGTCAAAACTTTCAAAGATTGTGCAACTGTGTTCAGACCAGATGAAACAGTGTTGTATTGGAAGCAATTTCAAACATGTGGCACATGAGCCTTTTTACAGTCCATGTTAATAGCTTCCTGTATGTTCTTCTAAAAATAGGTTTCAGAAAATATATAGTTCAAAAAGACTAGTGATACGGAAAGTATGTCAAAGTTAAAAAATCAACAAACAAAAGTCTTCACATATTTATGTAAGCATTAAGCTACAAGTGGTGATTCATATTATTTAGGATATTCCTGCAATGACTTGTTCTGCTCTCTATCCCTTTAGATATTTTTTTTCTCCCTAGTAAAAAGTTACCTGGTTTCATTTGAGACTTTGAGTTTGGTGTATCTTTGTTGGGATAGTAAATAGTGGGGTTTTAACCATCCGTAAACCAAATGGTTAAATATACTTCGGTATATATTCTCTGCCTGATCATATTCAACTGTAGTAAAATGCTCTGTTGTTTATTTAGTTGCCAAGATGAGGCATTTGAAAATGAGAGATTTCTATAAAGTGGAGGGGAAAAGTAATAAAAAAGAAAGAATTAAGCCAATAGATGAATCACTTAGACTATGGAGCTGTCGGGTGCTTTGAATGTCTGTTGTGAGTCGGAACACCCTAATACACAAACTTGACTACTGTGTAGTCAGTGGATGGAGGGAGAGGCATTTTCTGCAGGCAGCCTGAGACACTTGCCTAAAGTTAGAGCAAATGTTGCAGGTTTTTTCAAAGGGTGGTGTGCAGTATTTTAAGAATGATGTTCAAATGGCCAGCTCAGGTATTTTTCAAGATCTATTTTAAGAAATGGAAATATATGGAGATGCAAGAAGGAATTCAGTTCTGAAACTTGGAGAAAAATCTGTATGTATCCTCCCATTAATTCTTACTAAGTCATGTAACAATTGCTGTGACATCTGTTGTGTGAAATGGTATTTCATTTATTCTTGCAGCAGTTTCGTCTATTCATACAACATAATCTTTTGTGTGAAAAAGGTTTTGTGTGAAAAAGGTTCCAGGCCTACACTGGAAAAAAAAGGGTTCCTGATGTATCAGTCTTGTAATGTTTCATTTAAGGAGGAGAGGGGCCTAGACAATACAACATCTTGCAGTAGGAAGTTGCTGAACAGAGATGGGATTGATGGGTGACTCACAGGTTAGTTGGAGGATTGCTTTGTTTCTTGTGTGTGCTGGTGAGAAGTCTGGGCACATGCCATTAGTTCAGCCAGTTCTAGCTAAGCAAAACAGTGTTTTGATAATTTTTGCCATCAGTTTCTAAAATGCTGTGAACGCACACTCAGTATACTCTTAGTTTACTTCATAGTTATATTTTTAGCAGCTGCTGTTTGTGTGTTATATTGATACCTGTGTAAAATAATGGATCTGGTTTAATTCTTTGCAAGCTGTCTGTATGGCCTTAATTAATTTGGAAAGCAATTGAACAGCCAAAACTTATTCTTCCTCAAAATCTTGCATAAGATTTTTTTAAATTTGGTTTTGTTGGTTTTGGGTTTTTTTGGTAGACTGTCAGGTGATACAATCCTTGCAAAACCTTCAATTTCTTCCCATTTCAACCCACAGTTGTACTAACAGTGAGTCTGAATGTCTTGGATACTGAGATAATTACCAGACAAACGTAGATTTAAGAAATTTTAAAACATTAGGCTCCAGAGGGAATACCCTAAATATCACCTCTCTAGTAACAGTTCCTCTGTGGATTTTTTCTAATACCTCATCAAAGCATGCAGGTGCTTCTAAAGCATGTATATGCTTGAAGGGACCGGTGCCTGCTTCTCCTGTAAGGTGTGGTGGATAAGTGAGGAGTGATACGAAAAGAACTACAAAACTGAGTGGGAGGAAGCAGCCATACAGACAGGATTAGCAGAAGATGTGTGAGGAAGGGAGAATGGAGTAGGAGAAGGGCAGGCACAGAAAAGCCATGGGCAGAGCTCTGGAAATGCTGGCAAGTAGTTTGAGCTTTATGGGAACTTTTTATATTAAGAAGTGAAATTAGTGTGAAGACATCTGTCCTACAGGGAGATTTTTATTGCAACTTTTTTAGAAGCAGAAGCTAATGTAGCAGAGGAAAATGAGATTTACAACTTTGATAGTGTGTTGGGAGAGTAACTGACTGAAATGCAGGTACAGGTTGAACTCAGAAGTGACTGGTGTTGATAATAAACTGTCAGGTACTAAGAACTGTGTTTTTCTGTCTGTGACTGGGGGTATATAAATTAACTTCAAAGGTACCACTGAAGATACTCAGTTAGCTTGGGTGTTTGCACTAGCAGAGTGCAGCATACTATTTAGCAAAATAGTCTCTGCAAAATAATCTTTCTGATATCTCGTATTTAAATAAATTGTGTTCATAAGTAATTTTGTGCATACTTTAGTTCCTCAGACTACTTCAAATGTTGCTTCTAAGATCTAAGTTGGGTCAGTTTATAGGTTCTCTAAAATATTTGTTTTATTCTACCTTTTATGTTCTGGATTTAATTCAGGTTAGCTCAGAATTGTAATTCTAGCTCACTTAGGGTGAGGTGGATGCAGTTCATTTGCCATAGCACAGTTCTGTGTAAGAGGTTAAAAAATGTATGATAAATTCTGAATTTGTGCTGATCCTGTTTTAAAAGGGATTTAAAACTGTATGTCATGCAATTTTTTTACCCAATTGGGCTTCATTAGCTGAAATATGATCAGTGTTATGCAGCTCTCTTAAGTCTGTGATGGAAGCCAGATTCATGTTCTTCAAAATGCTCTCCAACTGACAGCTGTCCTGTAGCTCCATGAGAACCATTTGACAAATTATATATATTGGCAGAAAATGACTCAGCATGCTTTTATCTGTAGGGAAATAGTCTTTAGGCCTCAAATATGACCAAACTTAGTCTTCTGACTTTAAGAGTTAGTCTAGATTGAATGTGCAGTAATACAAAACTTTCTTTCCTGGGCTTGTGCACAGTGTCATTGTTGCAGTGCTGCTGATGGCAATTCCCCTTGGGCATTGTACAGCTACTATAGCAGCATAATAACTTGATACAGCCCCAAAAATTGTCATTAAAAAAAAAGGTGAAATTGAATTTCATTTGGACCTTGAAACACCTTATTTTATGTCTGATGGCTCTGAAATCTTCTTAATATCTTGGAAACCATCAGTATGAAAGAGTTACTGGTATATGCTGCATTTTGTACCTGAAATGTTTGAAAACTGGTAAAGATTCATGACTAATTCACAACAGCATGTGTTGAATTATGATAACTAGTCTTATTTTTGCTCTAAGTCCTAGAAAACACCTTATGTATCAGTAAAATATTGTCAATGTAATTTCAGGCCAAATTAGGGATCTTGGTATATTGCAAAATGGTGTATGTGTTTCATGAAGTGTTGCAGCTTAAATATTTATTTTTCTAGTGGTGTGTGAGAACTTGCTGATTTCAAATCAAGATTAAAAAATGAACGCTTAATGGCTTCTTTTGTCTACTCAAGCTGAGTGAGGTGTAAAGGATAACATGTGTGGAAGCAGTTGCTCACGGGCATTCTTTGAGCCAGTATGATGTAGCTTGAGTAATTCAGCTGTGGCAGGTTGGTGCTCCTGTGACCTGCTGTCTGTACTCCTGTACGTTTTCCAGAGAGCTCTTTCCACTGTGTGTATGCCCTTTATAGAAAAGGAGATACTCTTCTTCCACTGTGCACAGTGGGTGTTTCCATTCTCTGGCAGGACCTGGGGAAAGGATCCCTCTTTGTAGAAATGAACTGATACTGTGTTTTCTATTTCTCATGAACCTCATTTACGAAGTTCTTTGGAAACTGGGCAACTTTGAGCTAAGAAGTCTTTTTGCAGGTTAATTCCAGTTGATTGCTTTAAGAATAAATGACAACTACATTTATTTCAAATTGCTGCTTTGGCAGGGGTGGGCATTGTGGGTTGCCCGTGCAATTGTGGGTTTGTTCTAGGATTACTTTTCTGGTTGGTTTTGAATTTTCTGTTAGTTAAGCTTTACATTTCACCTTACATTTATAAATGTGTAGCATTCCTTTTTGCTTGATGTTTGTCAAGAACTAGTGCATTCTCACTTTTAGATGGAAGCAGGAGTTCACCTGAATCATAATGCAGCAGGAAAAGAAATATTGTACTTCTATGACGTTCTTCATTCCATACTCTCCCCGTGTTTGTTGTCTTGAGTCAAGTGTTACCTTGATTTCACATTCTCCCTTTCTCCTTCTCCTTCCTTTTGGACAGACCAGAGCTTTATAAGTTATATAAGGACTTATTAAAAAAAAGATAATTTTACAGTACAAAGCATAAAAAACCCCAAACCTATTTGTACAAAATTTCTGCTAAAGGGACAAGTTTTGGTAATGTACAGCTAATTATCATTTATTCACTTGCATTTTTGTATAACAGAACTTTAGGATTGGATGTGATTTACCAAAGAAATTTGATTTCAGCTTCAATCATAGTTAATAACAGTCATATATGATTTTACTAGGCATAAGTCTTGGATTTTTGTATGGACTTAAATCCATGAATGATATTTTTTTGAGCTTAGCATTTTGTGATGAAGTGTGGCATATGAAAATATGTTTAGGAATCGTGATAATATTTACAAGTACTCTCCCTCTTTCCAGAGCTTTATTACATATTTATGTTTAAGAGCACTTTAGACAGCAAAGTCATAAACATTTCTTTTTTTTCTACAAAATTTCCCTTTGCTGTATGGACAAGACCCATCTCTTAAACATTTTCTGTAGAAACCAACAGTTGTGTAAATATGTGGGGATTTTGGGTGGGAGTGCAGGTTATGGACCAGGATACCTAGAAATTATTTTCATTGCAGGAATGGTGTTGACTGTGACTCAGAATCTAGATAGCTGCTGCCTAGAGTTTCTAAGTGTGGATTTGAAGGCATTTATAAAGAATTCATTTGGATAATTTGATTACTCTTTGTTGTAGCTCTGCCTTTGACACAAAAACTGGGTTGCGTGTGGCTGTGAAGAAGCTGTCCCGACCATTTCAGTCCATCATCCATGCCAAGAGGACCTACCGAGAGCTGCGGTTGCTTAAGCACATGAAACACGAAAATGTAAGTTGAAGGAGATGGTATGAAATGTTTATCTGAAGTCAGACTGTCCAGTGAGCATCCATCATGATTGTATTTAAGATCTTGCTGTATATGATTTTTTCCTGGTGCTAAATACAAAGCTTGCAGTAGTCCAAGGGATTATAGTTGTAAAAAAGCATGCAGAGTAAAAAAAACAAACCAAACCCAAAAAAACCCACAATAGCCAATTTTGTGTTAAAAAATCCTAATATTCTATAGAATATAATCTTGAAGTTACGGTTTAGCAAGTTCATGCTGTCATAAAGATTTGGGACACAAGTGATGTCACTTACATTCTTGTGTTTGCTTGCTGTAGTAAACTGCAGTTTACTGCAGATGGAAATAAAAACATTTACTGGAAGGAGTAGCTTCTATGCCACAAAGGATCTTAGTAATTGTATCATATTATGCTATGAATATATTTCACAACTTTACTATTTTCTTTCTAGGTGATCGGCTTGTTGGATGTGTTCACCCCTGCCAAGTCACTAGAAGAATTCAATGATGTGTAGGTAACTTCTCTGAAGACTGCAAGAAAATACCTTTTGTATCTTCTTTTATGTCTCCCAGATTATTACAGAAATACTTAACACCTTAATTCGTCTGCCATCATTCACAAATAATTCTGAATTCCAGCACAAAGATACTAGGGCATCCTAAGCTGTTGCCCTTGTTACACTTGTTCACTTGGTGTGTTGTATTGACCAGTGCTGTTAGAATCAGCGTACTAATCTGCTACATTATTTAAAGTGTTGTGGATATATTTCGTTCATTAACATGCTTTGGGACAGTCAGCCCTGCTACTGGAGATGCATAGAGAATTTTTATCCTAATCCTGTTGAAGAGATTGCTTCATAGCCCACGTGTTTCCTTCTGATAATAGGTACTTGGTGACACACCTTATGGGAGCAGACCTGAACAACATTGTGAAATGCCAGAAGCTCACCGATGACCATGTGCAGTTTCTCATATACCAGATTCTTCGGGGACTGAAGGTATGTGCATCTGTCCTACCCAAATGCTCATCAACAGGAGGTGCAAGTTCTTGAGGAGTGTAATGTCCTCAGAGATTCTTGTGAGTATACAGTGGGGCTTCTGTAACTTTCCTAATGTACTGTAGGATAACTTTGTATTATCGTTCTTTCATTTTACAGCTCTTTGGAGCTCGGTATCAGTAAGGTTACCCATCATTTTTGTGTATTCTTGTGGGCAGAGTCTGGAAAACTATGAACTGATGCCCTCTAATCTGCTCTGACTATGAATTTGCCCTTTCTTCAGTTTTGTTTACTTGTGTGGTTCCACTCAGGTGACAGCACTCCTAGGTGTTCCTAATGAGAGACAAACTGGAACACCTACCTACTCAAAACTTACAGACACACAGCCAGGTCCTTCTGCAGACAAGCTGTAGCATTTGAATTGTGTGGGCTGGTGTAGGGCAGTATTTTCTACTGAAGAAATGAAAAGGAGGCTACTTAGACTGTTATATAAACTTTATCATCTTTTTTTTTACAGTACATCCATTCAGCTGACATAATACACAGGGTGAGTGTTTGTTCTAAGATTGTTTTGGTACAGGAATCAATGTCTTCAAAAAATGAAGGACAGAATTTTACAATGTAGCACTGATTGAACCCAGAAGAAATTTTCTGAGATTTAGTTTGGTTAAATAGTAAAAAGATTAAACATGGGAAGTGATTATCAAGATCTGTAACTTCTGTTTCTGCCTGTGTTCAGCTTGTATCTTTGTGAAGCAGCTTTTCTATTAAAATACATATATTGCACTGGTTTTGCAATAATCCTTTATGCATTTTTGCTTATATGTGACACCTCTGAGGATGTCATAAGAGATCTTTGACTCGCTGATAAAATACTTTGCCCAGAGTTGGAATTTACACTCAGTTAGAATCTATATTTCTATCTGCATTTATATTTTTATCTACTTCAGACTTGTGAAACAACACTGTTGATGTTTAATTTTTTAGGATTTAAAACCTAGTAACCTAGCCGTTAATGAAGACTGTGAGCTAAAGGTAATGTAATCACAAGATCTGATTGGTTTGGCTGAGATTTGAGTGAATGCTGTGTGGATGTCCCTTGCAATTAAAGGGTCAAAATAATTCCTTTTGAAAATACTTTTGTAGCCCAAGATACTAATGTGCTTCCCAGATGTAAAGAGATGTAAGGATGTGTTTTCTGTATCTGTTTCTGTGTTTCTAATGAATCATAATGAAAGTGAAGAGTTAATAGATTTAGTTTGGGTTTAGTTGCTTTGGAAACAAGATATCGAGACATAATTCTTAGTGTCGAGTCCTATACTGCTCTAGGCTAGTGTAGTTTAACTGGTTGTGAAATTTGGTTTCATAATCTGTTTTTGCAGCTCCACTACCTCTCTTCTCCCCATTCCAGTGATTGCTTGGTTGTTTGCTCTAGCTGGTTTGCATTGTTCCACTGCCAGTAGTTGGTGTATGTCTTTTCTGTAGATCCTGGATTTTGGCTTGGCCCGACACACAGATGATGAGATGACCGGTTATGTGGCTACCCGGTGGTACAGGGCCCCTGAAATCATGCTGAACTGGATGCATTACAACCAGACAGGTAATGCCTCTAACTAACAGAAGGCTTTTCAGTTTCTGAATGGTGGGGAACAAAGAGATTGTCCTTGTACATGCTCCCTTCCATTTGATGGAATAAGTCGGCAGTCATGGTAATTATGCTTCAGTAAGGGAGCTTAAAAGAAGCAAGTCATAGAATTGGTATTTGAACCACAGTCTGTCAGATGTAAGTTAAGAATCATTGTGATAGCATTGACAAGACTGCTTTAAATTTGAACCTTTGAAACTGCAATCAGTAAAATATTGTCAGCACTTATCCATTCTTTTCCCTAGCACAGTAGTTTTTAAAGTAAGTGACTGGAATGGATCTGGATGAGGAGAAGGTGTGCTTTTAGGAAGTTGCTGGGAATACATTGAAAAATGTCTGCAGTTATGCTGTGAAGAAATGATTGAAAAGTTGCAGTAGTTGGACAGGGTGATTCTACTGAGATTGTATTTTTATGCATTATGTTGTTTTGTTTTCTATTTTGTTTTGTTCAGTTGATATTTGGTCAGTGGGATGCATTATGGCTGAACTGTTGACTGGAAGAACATTGTTCCCTGGTACAGACCGTATCCTTTAGAAGTAATATATTTTTTGAAATGGAAGCTAGAGATCTTCATTTTCACATACTTGACAAGAAAATAAGTTGTGTGTTTGGTTGTGTACTTTTTTTTGTTTGTTTTCAAATTAATGGCTTCTATTCCAGTATGATGAGGTGAGTTCTTGATTTTGCTGCACATCTATTCCTATTTATTAGCATCCCTAGAATTACTCACATACTGTTTGTTTCTGGGAGTTACTGTCCTTTAAGTTTATTTAAATTTATTAGTTGAGTTTGTAGAAAATACCTGCGTGGCTGTCTTCTGAGAATCCTGTCATCCTTCAGGTTTTTAGCAAATGCGAAGCATCCCTTCTGGCCTCTCTTTGTCCTGTGGGCATGCTGTGGAAGCAGTGGGTTTGCAGATTCTTTAGTGCCAAGGTTCTCATTAAAATTGCTTTGAAATGTTTAGGTTCTGCTTCCATGCCTGACTGTAAACAGACTGTGAGCCTTCTTTCACAGCATGCTTGTATTGATATGAAAAATCAAGCTTGAATAACATGTTTTCAAAATTATTTCTTTTTGCCTTATCAAAGTGGACTGGGTAGGACACTTTGGCAAATTTATGAGAACAGTTTGTGAGATTTGGTCACATTTTCCCTGGGAAGTTGGAACTGAGACTTGATGCAAATTGTTGCTCTTAGCAGCTTTTCTCCGTTCAGGCACACAGCATAGCAGGGTAATTTACTACTGGCAAGAGTTTTCATTGCCTAGAGGACTTCATTTGCCAGAGAAAAGTACATTGCCCACCTTTGACCAAAGTTTATTATTTCAGCCACAGTTTGGTTATTTTAGTAACTTCTATTAATTTATTAGTATTTATGTCTGTTAATTCAAATATGTTAGCACTTGATGAAAAGAAAACTAGTGTTGGAAGTGCTGGCCTTCTGTTTACTGTGTTGCCTTCAGAAAGCATCTCGAGGAAAAGGCTCTCATTCCAGCTTTGACACAGTAACCTCCCTTTTCAGTGTGCTGTAACTTTATCCTCTTCCTATTTTTCTGGTTGTCTTCATCTCATAATTTGTCTCCATATTTGTTGAATTGATTGTATTCCACTCTGTAGTCATCTCTGCTGTATATTTCCGTTGTCAGACAGAAACTGAACTAAAACAAAAGTGGCTTCAAAGCTAGAAAAAAAGTTGCTCTATTTCTATCCACTGATTGAGCACGTGTAGGTTGCTTTGAACAAATTTGTTTCTTTCAAGAAAAACTGAGAGATCAAGGATTGTTGATTCAAACAAACCAAAAGTCTTTCGGCTGTTGCCTTTATTTGACTCTAGTAACAGTGGCACTTTAGATTTTAAAAATCTTGACACTTGCAGCTAATGATGAGTTCTTTATGACTTGAACAAAACAGTGATCTTCCAAGCCTGAGAATTTTTTTCTCCAGCTGTGTTCTTAGCTGTAAATTATAGCCAATAATGCAAAATAGAGTTTACTTCTAGGATCTAAATCGTTTGCTTTGTAATACTTCACTAAGTTATATCTCCCATCAGATGCTTGTGATTGTTTACTTTAAATGCACAATTTCTTCCGCAAATGGCAGCAATGCTTTTTGATTAAATGCTTTTTCTGTTCTGAGATTTAAGAAAATATGGTGAGATTTAAGAAAAATAAGGCCCAATCCTTTCCCATTTTAGACAAAACTTTGTAGTACTGTAGTTCTTACAGTTTGTGTGTGTGGTTCCCACTTCAGGTAAATGTACATGCTTTTTGATTGTGAAGTTAGAACTATAAGGGGAGCAGCGTTGGTTCAGAATCTTGTTTGTGCATGTAACACTCATCCAAGGATCTTGGAAGGACCCAAGCTGTCAGCTTTCATCCCAGTTTTTCTGACATCTAAAGACAGCAAGCAGAAGTTAGATGA
Source organism: Neopelma chrysocephalum (assembly GCF_003984885.1). Classification (NCBI taxonomy): domain Eukaryota; kingdom Metazoa; phylum Chordata; class Aves; order Passeriformes; family Pipridae; genus Neopelma; species Neopelma chrysocephalum. Next base: position 4,366,385 of record NW_020897763.1, read on the forward strand.
GTCGGCTCTAGTTTATTCCTGTCTTGAAAGGCTCTTTGAATATATGCGTGATTTTAGAAGAAAGTTTTTAAGAAATTTTCCAGGTTTAGACACTGTTGGATAGTTCTGGGCTCTTAATAACTTCCTTGTACCCGCAGATTTGCTGAGGCCTGTGTTCCTCCTGCAGCGTCACTATACAACTGACTTAGTGACTTTGCAAATACTATTAACATACATAATTCAAGGTATATTTAGCTTGCCTCTAGTAAGTATTGCTTGCCTCAAGTAAGCTTGCCTCTTGCAGTATATCCAAATCCACTGCAGTTCTAGGAAATTCTCTTTGCAGTTGGAGGCAACATGACTCTGCATTCTGTGTGTTCAGGAAGCTGGAAATTGCTCCTGTTTGACAACTGAAAATTTGAAATTCTTGCTTTTTGATCTCAAGATGTTCATTTTTTCGACTCTAGAGCTTCACGTTTCTAAAATTAAAGAGAGAGTGACAGAATACGTAATGGCTTCTCAGGATGATCGTCCTTCTGTTTAGATGGTTCTTTTGTTTGAAGTATTGGTCCCTTTCACCAAGAATCTGGCAGAAATGGTGTGACGTTATTTACAATCCATCACATATTTTTTTATACGGCGCAGAGATGCATCTGTTACTTGTAAGAAGCTTCAGTATGGGTAAGCTGTACAGTCCATTTAATTGGGTAAGTAATAAAGTTGTATTCTGAGATTATGATCTTCAGTGCTGTCTGTGATGATTATGCCACTGATAAACTAATACTGAACTTAATGTTCTGAAGGACCTAATCTGTAGAGATTCTGAACATGGCTGTCATTGATTTAAAGCAAGAATTGAGATACTCTTAGAAAAAAAACCCTATGGTTAATATGGGCTTAGCTCTACAGTATTGTTACGGTACTCCTAACTTAAAACTGAATGCAAGGTAATTGAATTATTTGTATTGTAATCTATGGGTAGAAATATTTGGATGGAAGATGGACTTCCAGTATTGGTAAGATCTCTGCCAGGAGGTGGAGAAGGGGAGCAAGATTGTGAGAAAGACTAGTCAGAGACAAAAACATGAGGTAATGAAAATCAGAGTCCTTTAGGCTTTTAGTGTGAGTCATAGATAGAGGCTTTTTTTGGGTATTATTGTATCTGTCTTATACCAAGATCAGTTTCTGCTAAACATGTGTATTAAATTTTGCAGCTCTTGTAATGTGAATGATTCACACAAGTAAGTAGGAAAATTGACTCTGTTTGACAGTGTGACTTGCATAAAATCATATAAAGTAAAAATAAGAATATCTAGAACTGTTTGGACTAGTTTAGCCAATTTTGTTTTTCTGTATGTTTTAAGTTGACTGTATTCCCTTAAACTCTGAAGAGTGTTTTTATTACTGTTTCTATTCAGTAGTACGAGTCTCATGATAACTAACCAGTCTGAAATTACGTATTCTTCTATTATGTCTTATTCTTGCTTGTGGTGGCAGCTAAAACAACTTTGAACTTTGCTTTGTCTGGATAAGCTCTTACAATCCTATGATGTCTGCTGCTAATGGTGATGGCAGGTTGTTTTCTGAATTTTAGAATCACTGAGGCTCATCAGTCCTTGGGAGTATCTTGGAGATGGCACTTGGGGTTTGCATGCTGTGCTTTCCTTCTCTATGCACATGTGGTGGTATTTTTCTTCTGCTTTCTATTTACTACATCTTTTTCCTGTCTTTAATTGCTTATGGCTCATTTCTCTGGGATGTGGTAGGCCCTGTAGTTAAAGAATGCTGCAGTTCAGCAGGCTATAGATGGCAGGCCTGAAACTAAAAGCAGGGATGCATTTTGGCAGGCCTGTGGCAGTGCCAGTTACACATCCTGTGTTTTCTCTTGTTTATCTCAGAAGTCACTGAAGCATATTACACAAGTATTTTCCAGTAGTAAATGGGGCAGCAATATTGTGGGCATACCTGGTGCACATGATTTTAAATGCCTTTAAAGTAATTTAAATATTTAAACTGAGGTATGGCATGTGACTTCTGAGGCATGTTAGCAGTCTGAAATTTACACAACTGTGTCTTGCACAAGAATGAATGAAAGATGTAAGGGCTGTTTTAAATAGCACTGGAGGAAAGCCAATTTAAGAGTCAGTTGTGGTTAGTATAGTGTCCTCTGCTATTTCTCCTACACCAGTGAGTGGGTATTCTGACTTCATTTTAAGCATTGACAATTAAGAGCTGGCAATTCAGCTAAGCTAAATCCAACTAGATACACTGGGTTTACGCTTAGGTTTTGAGTGGTTTAAGTAGCTACAAGTTGGCCAAGAAACTTGACAAGTGAGAAGTTAAATCAGCTTTTCTGACAAACTATTTCCAAGGCTTTAAATTATTTTAATATGTAAAACTTTAGACCAGAGTTTACATCAAAATGTGAAGGTTTTAGCAAAATATCGGTGATTTCCTTCATATACAGTTTGCCAGTATTACAGGAACTCAGAGTTGTTGTTTTTCAGTTTGTTTTTTTTAAACAGGTGACAGTTTTTGAAGTTCCTTGTAGTACTGAAATTAAAAGATACTCTAAAATAGTAGCTGTATCTTAACTCATCAGGAAGGCATTGATCCCAGAAAAAAAGATTGTCTAGTAAGTAGACTACTTTTATTGCAAGGGAAATAATTAAAGCAAATGTAAACATTACAGACAGTCTGAAATCATTATGGAGGATAATTCAGGGAAGAAGAGAGATTATGTGTTAATGGTTTCTAAAAAGATACTTTGTCTCCTTACTATCTTGAATTTTAGACATAAAACAGTGTCTTTGATGGACCTATTTTTTTCCTCCACTCAATTGTACATTTTGTCACTTAGGCTTTGTTAAAGAGGACAGCTCAGATTGGTATGTGACCTGGTGGAAGCTCTGTTCTGGATAAAACGCTCTTTGCATCTGCAGTGTTACGTCCTGAGAGCTGTCCACATAGATACATTAAACCTGAGCCCATATTCTGTTTCTCTCTGCTGCTCCAGCAGGTCTGGAGGGCAGAAGGGGACGGGCAGGTGCTTTGGCCCTCCTGATCCCAGGGACTGGCAGGGGCCAGTATCCTCTGGCAGCTGCAGCAGCCCAGCTGCTCTGGGCCTGGGAAAGTTGTGCCCCATGCTCAGGTGAAGCAGTGCTGGAAGTTATGAGCAGGGGCCAATCATCTTCTTATTTTCTAAGTTTTAGAAGTGGCTAAATTATATTGGAAGGTGTTCACAAAAGGCCTTGGCTTTCTTTTTAATATTAGTGCCTACCCTTTTCAGCCTTCTACTTTACTTCAGCTGTCACTAATGCAACTTAATCCTGCTAACTGCGGCCACTTTGGTGTGGGACCTGAAGGGGTGAAGGGAGCATGTGAACTGATCCTGTGCCAGTGGGGCAAAAGCTTCGAGTTCTACTCCAAAATAGTTAAGGATGCAGTGACCGATTCAATGCATGTTTTGTATGTGTAGACAAGATGTTCAATCTGTCTGATAGAGAGGTGAGTTATAAGGGGTATTCAGTTGTAAACAAGAGGAATTAATATGGTTTGCTTAAAATAGATTTTCAGTCAAGGCCTTGGCAGGAATTAATTTTCAACATTAATAGGGGTTATATGTTGCACTTTTCATTTTGATTTCTCCCAGCATTTTCCTTTATGGTCCATCATTAGATATTGATCAGTTGAAGCTCATTTTGAGACTCGTTGGAACCCCAGGGCCTGAGCTTTTGAAGAAAATCTCCTCAGAGTCTGTGAGTTTACACTTTGATTGTGATATCTGCCCTTTCAGAAGTCCCAAGTTTGTGTGTTGTTCTCCTGTAGTCTCTCTGTAGTATGTGTTGGGATTTATTTTCTGTTATTTTAATTCTTTTGCAATTCTTTGCTCTTGGATGGCTTTGAGTTCTTATGCTATGTGTATCTGTTCTTTATTCCTCTTACCTCTGCCCATGGTATGATTTTGTCCTTTCATATTCCCATTTTACTGCTTCGTGACTCTTCTTTCAGTTTGTGGGTTGTATGATCAGATATTACTGGGGAAATATTTTTCACAGCTAAGAGCTTGAGGCTTATCTCTATTATTACTTCTCCAGATCAGGTACCCAGGGATCTTTCTAAATAGGAGCAAGTGTGTTATCCTGTAAACACACACAGTCCCTTCTGTGCTGTGATTAAGTCCTGAAACACTGCTGCCACTATCTTTGGTTTTGTAGCATAAAATGCCTTTTAGATGCCTGTATCTAGCAGCTGTTTCCAGGGCACACAGCATAGTCTGCTGAGCATATAACTATTAGTGCTATGTAGGATGTTGCTATATGGGGCCCTTTTTATCAAGGTAATAGCAAAAAACAGCCATATTGCCGTTTGCTATATTGTACTAATCTTGAATTGTGAACTTCTGCAAAGACAGGGTTAAAAATGGCCTTTAATTTTACCTGTTTGTGAAGGTGGAGTGCATAAACATTAGAGCAAGAAGTGCCATAGCAGTTGGGAGTAGCAGGTTAATGCACAGTGAGCAGTGAGCTGGCACAGAGGTCACTGGCGCTGCTTCAGCAAGTCACTGCTGTTTGTGATGCACAGCAGAGGATCAGAGCAGTGGAGAGTGGGGATAAGATTTAGTGCTGCAGCTTATGTTCCTGTTCTTGTAACGGTGACTGTAAATACAAAATGTGAGATTAGCCTTGGATTACATGTGATGAAGGTAGATGTACAGTACAAATTTGAATAAATTGGTCAACTTGCTGAATATCCCACCAATTTAAAAAGCCCTGGGATGTTCTGCCTTTGGAGAGGTTAGAACTGAATAATGCAGGTTGCTTTGGTTGCTCTGTGAACTGACCTTAAGACCAGTCTGGTGTTTGAAGTACAGGGGACTAGCAAGAGACATAAACTGAAAGGTTGACTAAATTAAGCAAAAGATTAGTTTGCATATGTAAGTTGAAGTGGGTCTTTTATTATATTTATTGTACAATAATAGTTAAAAATTGCTCTTACTGAGGTATGAAACAAGAGTCTGTTAAAAAAACCCAGTAAAATACTGTTTCTACAATTTTTTTCCATTGTATGGGGAATGCAAAACTATTAAGTGTTTGAGGGCCTTTAGTGTGTCACTATAACAAATTGTTTTTCTGCTGCATTACTTTACTCGCTCTCACTTTCCCTGTTCACTGACATCAGTCTTATGCAAAGCTAGTGTTTTGCTAATTTTGCACTTATTGCTTTCTCTCACCTCGCCCACATATCAAAGTACATTCAAAGCTGTTCAGAAGGTGTCAGTTGTGAGCCAGTTTCACTTTGCACCACAAGAAACTAAAGTACTTTCCATGCAGGGAGGAGGTAAAAAAAAGCTGGTAACCAGTGCAGAGGATACAGGTTTTGTTTCTGTTTTAATTTTTGTTCATTTTCCTGAAGCTGTATATAGCTTCAGCAGCCCAGGAAGAATTTTGAGGCGTAGCTTCAGCTGAAGGAAACATCTACTCTGATAGCTTAAAACTTTTGGGAAATGTGAACGCAACCATGTTGGAGTGTAATAGTGCTTTTATTGAACAGAAAGACCTCCTGTACTGGCAGTTACCAACTGATCAGTGATTCTCCATCATTTCAAGTGTTCACTAGGATAATTGCTTAACTTCTCACAGGTAGTTGAAAAAATTAGTGGACCCTGCCTATATGGCTTTTGCCTTGTGGTTTGCAGAAGAGATGCTTTGTATGCAACTGTTTTGTGTTTAAAATGGTTTTTGCACTGTTTTTAACAAAGCCCTTGACTAGGCACTTAAGATATTAACCAGCTTCAGCAGATCATGCGTCTGACGGGAACACCCCCTGCATATCTCATTAACAGGATGCCCAGCCATGAGGTGAGATCTGAGCAGATGAGGGGGGTTTGCAGGGCAGGTCTTCACTTAGTGTTCACCTCTTCTATAAATTCTATGCTTGCATGTGGCATGGGGTGGGCAATTAACTACCTGCTCTTCAGCAAGATTTTTGTACTAAATAAAGTCTCGAGATTTGGACAGTGCATACCCAACCACAGACTTCTGAGACTCGGGAGAGAGTGGATGTGAGTTGGTTTTGTATTGTGTGCCGTGTTGTGCAGCTTCCCAATGAACAGCACGCTGCACACAGCCTTACTAGGACTCCAGGGAGTCAGCTCTTGCTGTACCTCTTTGCTTTTCAGTCTTGCATGAACCACAGGTAATGTCAGTTCTTCCTGTACTGTCTTGAGTGCCTGCTAGTTGGGACAGGATAATGCTGATGTACTTAGTACGTGTCAGAGTAAGTAAAGAGAAGGCAAAGCAAGGAAACAGACTATAATAACCAGTGCTTTAGGATAGTTGAAAAGTACTTTGTCTTGGTGGCTTGATTGTATTATACTTCAACAGAGCATTTGTTTCCACAGGCAAGAAACTACATTCAGTCTTTGTCTTACATGCCGAAAATGAACTTTGAAAATGTGTTTATTGGTGCCAATCCCCTGGGTAAGACTTGTTTTATTAAATGCTGTGTTCTTCCTGAAATTGAAGCTAGCATGTCCTGGGACACAAAGACATTCCCAAAGTTTTGTTCTGACTAGTACAGAACAGGGCTATGTACTGTTTTCAAGTTTACAAAGTATGTGTGGGCCGAGGGTGTAAAAGGAAGAAATCGTGAGTCATGGGTGGGTCCTGAGAAACTATAGATCCTCATATACGTTGGGCTTTTACAAGCTTACATTTCAGAGTACACTGTCACACATCTCACTGTGTAATCCTTTCTGTTTTGGTGCTCTTGCAGCTGTAGACTTGCTAGAGAAAATGCTGGTACTGGACACGGACAAACGCATTACTGCAGCAGAAGCACTGGCCCACGCTTACTTTGCTCAGTATCATGATCCAGATGATGAACCAGTGGCAGACCCCTATGACCAGTCTTTTGAAAGCAGAGAACTTGAGATTGAAGAATGGAAAAGTAAGTTTGGGGGAGGGGAGAGAGAGCCAGCTAGCTTCTTTTGTGGTCATAGAATCATAGAATATCCTGAGTTGGAAGGGACCCACAAGGATCATGGAGTCCAACTCCTGGCTCTGCACAGGGGTCCTGTACAACCCAAACAATCCCCATGTCCCTGAGAGTGTTGTCCAAATGCTCCTTGAACTCTGACAGCCTTGGGACCATGACCTCTGCCCTCCTGCATGGGGAGTCTCTTCCAAGTGCCCATCCACTCTCTGGGTGAAGAACCTCTTCCTAATACCCAACCTAACCCTCTGCTGACACAGCTCCAGCCATCCCTTGGGTCCTGTCACTGGTCCCAGAGAGCAGAGCTCAGCACCTGCCACTCCGCTGCCCCTCGGGAGGAAGCTGCAGACCCCAGTGCATCTCCCCTCAGTCTTCTCCATCCTGTGAGCTGGGTCCATCGCACGAGCTGCAGTTCAACTAAGCCCTGGTAATGAGAGGCACAAAAGAAAGTGATAAAAATATGGGCATCCTCTTGATCCTGAGGTCCTTATACTGGCTGAATCTACCGTATGCTATGCACATATTTAGGATAGTCCCTGGTAACTAGTTATTACTAGGGGCATTCAAACATGTAAGCAACATAGTTGCTCATGTCTTTATGTTTTCTAACTTATTCACATCTCGATGCTCTTTCATTGTGTATGTTAGTCTCTGAGAGTAGTGTAACCATTCTTCTCTTTTTTGTCTTAATTAAAATATGTTTTTAGAACCTTTAAGGTTGTTGCAGGTTTTCTTGCACAAAGAGATGTCTTTAGTACTGCTGTCATAGTACTGCTGCTAAGTTTCTGTCACACTTTTCCCACCAGGCCTGACTTACGATGAAGTAATCAGCTTTGTGCCACCACCGCTTGACCAAGAGGAGATGGAGTCCTGAGAAACTGCTCTCTTCTGTCTGTCCCACTTCACTGTGAAGGGAAGGCCTTTTCATAGGGACTCTCCAATTATCGTTCAAGTGCCTCATCACAACAATATTCTCCTTGGTGGAAGGGTTTTGTGTGTGTTGAATTGGGGAGGGAGGGGGGAGGGAAGAAAGCTGAGTCCATGTAAACATGCTGCATGCTCTCTTGTATTCTGTGTACAGCCTGGGGCAAGCCTCTGGAGACCTGTTCTGACTGCACTTAGTTCTTCCAGAGTAACAGTGCACCACCATTTTGCACTGCTGGGGCAAGGTGGGGAAGTTGACATTTAAGGTTTGGTTACAATCATTGCCATTTATCAATTCTCCTACAACTAAGTAACCTCAAAATAATGAAAGTTGGTTTATAGGCTTAGAGAGTCCTCTGTTTTCTTCAGGCATGAAGATGGGGTTAAGGAACATCCTTATTCAGTACCAGGTGTCTGATTTATATCCACATCTTCCTGGTACAGCAGAATGTAGAGGCCTTCCAACGCCTGATCCTTGGAACATGAAAAGATGTTGTTTTGAAACTGTAAATATGTTTGTGCCTTAAATGAATGGGAAGAGAGGGGAAAGGAAATCTCTGACTCACTGTTTTTGAGGGTGAAGGCTCCCACATAGCCAGGCATGAACTCAATGTAATCAGGAAATAACTTTCTGAGGCAACAGCCTCAACCCCTGGATTGGGTATTCCTGTGTTATTCCCTTTTCTCCTCCTCTTGTTCTGAGGCTTCCCAGCATTAGCTCCTAAGAGACAGAGGTTGGAGAAGATTCTTGCTAGCCACACATATGTGTATTCTGTTTCTTAGAAGGTGGTGTGTTTTGCATGTTGTAGCTGAATGTGCATGTAGAGCTGCTTGATTTTTGTCCTTATTTTTTGGGGATGGCACTGGGGCAGTTAAATCATCAGTGAAATGTTTACTGAGTACCTCAGCTGGTGCCGTGAAATCACAGCACCCTTCCTCCTTTGCTGCAGCTCATTGGGAAATACCTGCCATTCAACAAGGAAAGGAGATATTATATGGCATATAGAAATGTGCCCCTTTTTCCTTGTTCTGACCTTCTGTTTGCAGAGAAGGAGAGCTTGGGCTGGAGAGTTTCTTGTGAGATCAAGTGTAAAAAATGTTCTTTAAAGAAACATGGTATCTTGTGCCAGAACTTAACTTATTTCCTGAAAAGAATTTTTTTAGAAGTATTGGAATCCAAAGCAAAGAAATAAGCATGCATAAACACACAATCACCCTTTCACTGTCTATATCTATAAATATAAATATTTATATATAAAACTAACATTAACCAGAAGGTTTTTTTACCCTCTCAGATAAGAGCTTCTTGGCTGTTTTTTAGCAATTTGATCTCTGCCCAAGGAAACGTGAGAAGAGAGTATGTTTTGAATATAAACAGGGTTCAAATATTTTGTATTTTACAGGACTCTGCAGGAGTAAAATACCCAGTTAGGGACTGGCAGGAGGGAGGTTTCTCAGCACGTTCATGTGCTAGAACTGTAACTGAGGAGTTCAGGAGCCCAATTTTAGGGCTTCTGGAGGAGATATTTTTAGACATTAATTTGTTGCAGGCATCCTGTGTGGGCAACTCATCACATCACTATGTATGTGAGGAGAAAGGCTTTTGAAGTATTTTGTATTCTTGTTACCTATGGGGCAGAGAGGAACCATTTGTAGTGTTTTTACCCTGTTTGAAGAGGCAGCACAAAGGGATGGGACATGAATGACAAAGCCATTGATTCTTTCTAGGCTACTTCCCAGTGATCTCTTCAGGCCAAATATTTAATAAAGGTCTGGGCTGAGATGAGGAGAGTAGTTATATCTAAGATAAAACTCTCCACAGCCTAAAAAAATCAAGACAGAAAACCTCCCTTCTCTGCTGGACCAGCAGTCTGGGTATTCAGATGAAAATGTCGATATACTATGTAAACCTACAGCAAGATTATTTTTATCAGCTGTTTTATGTGTAGATGCTATAGTGTGAGTTCATGCGGAAATATTGCTAAAAATTTTTAAAAATATAGATGTTGTGCGTGTGTGTGTGTGTGTGTGTGTGTGTCTGTGCGCGTGTGTGAATGGCAATGTTTCATTCGGAGTCTGTCCCTGAGGGAGCCCATGTGGAATGCACTCCTGCTCAGTGCAATGCTGGTCAGCTGCCTGCAGACTGAGCAGGATGCTGCACTTGAAAGAAAAGATCTGCTATTTTGTTTCTATCCATGAATTTTGCTGTAATTGGTTATGCCAGATAAGATGTCACAATACCACTGGTTAAAAATAAAATTTATTTTTCAGATTTACTGCACTGATGGTACTTGCAAACCTCTTACACTAAAGTGTTCGTTTTAGCATGCTGTGTGCTGTAAGAGATCCTGTGTGTGATGGCTGGGGCGGGGGCCAAGGCCATGTCTTGGTGGCTGACTGCTGACAGGGAGCTTCTTGTCCTTATTTGTCCCAAGTGAATTGTTTGCTACAAAAGTAGCTTAGAATCTGACTGTGAGTATGGGACACAGAAAAAAAGCCCCACCTTTTATTTTCTGTTTAGCACAGGGAAGCAATAATTCAACACAAATAGACTAGCATTCTGCTGCTTACCTGGCCCTGGGACCCTTCCCCAGTAGTACTGGTTTGTGCTTGTTTGCTATTTAAAGTGATTTTTTTTTCCTCTTCAGTTGCCATCTAGTTGGTGGTGGAAAGATCTGTACCATAGTGGAGCTTTTCCAACTTCTATTGTGTATCAGTGCTACTCACTCAGAAGAACTCAGATTGAGCAAAGCCATGTTCTTCAAGTTGGCGCATCCCTCAGTCACTGAAGTTCCCAGGCCATGATGAACCAGGGTGGTTGTGTTGACCCCAGTCGGGCAGCTGATCACCACAATGTGTGCACTTCCCTGCCACAGAGCTGTGCAGCAGCTGATTTGAGGAACTACAAAAAACAGTGAGGGCGTGTTCTCTCAGCTCCATGAGCCTTCTTGTTGGCTTTCACCATCTGTTGGCCTAGGTGCAAACAGAGGAGAGGAGGCCAAAAGCCTAAACAGGATCAGTCATTTGTTGTTTTCTGGGAAAAAAAAAATCCAAAACACCCAAGATGTACAATTCCAGAATGTGCTCAGTTACAATATATCCTGGTTAGCAAAAAAATAAAACCAACCTAAAAATCAGTGAGAATTTAATTGGGGGAGGGGGGAAATTACACCTATAAAATCAAATTACTCTCATGAAGCTTAAGAGTCAGTGTGCAACCCTTGCAAATTGTTGTCCAACTATGCTCCAGTCATTGGTAGGGCCATCACAGGTGAGAACAACTCGGAGTTTGGGTAGGTCCATGATGAAATGTCTATTACTAGAAGGGAAGCAAAAGTAAAAATTGTAACTTATCATCACCTCCAGCTGCACTGTCGAGGTGCCTGGAGAAGAATGTATGGGTCATCCCATCACTTCTTTTGGTGGATGTGGCAGAGTTAGGTTTGCGGTTAGATTTGACCTTCAAGATTATCTTTTCCAACCTAAAGGTTTCTATGAATCTAAAATTTGCTGTTTGATTTGGTCACTTGAATTAACTCATATTTTTACAGCCCAGACATGCTGCAACTATTTAGGACTCCTTAATTGTGTGCTGATTACCTTCATGTGCACAAGTAGTTGAGCAAGAGTTGCATTCATCAAATAACCGAGGAGTTACATGTTTGCTTATGGACCAGGAGTTTTTGCTGTGACACTTCTTGCTCACAGGTGTATTTATAGAACCCAGCCAAGCAGATGGTTCATTTCCTGACTGTGCTGTTGCTACAGCCAGGGCTGATTTACACAGATATGCATAAGCAGGCTTAAAATACTACCATAATGCCTTGGCCCTAGCTTGTGTTTTATAAAGCAGCAGGCTGTACTCGTGGCTGTAGCATGGTTACTTGAAGAACATAAGGGTCAATGCTGATAGGAATTGCAGTGGTTGCCTGTAAGCAGGGACAATGAATCTTTCCCAACCCCCTGATAGTGCTTTTTGTGTATTTTTCATTTGACAGGTCACTTGGCTCTAATTTTGCTGCACAGATATTCTTGGAGCAGGGACACCTCTGCAGATTACCTGTATGGAAGGAGCAGAGGCTCTAGGCAGGGTGGAGGGCTGGTGAGGTAGAACACTGTGTAAGCAGCTAGGCTGGCTTGGTAAGGCACAGCTTAGTCACTTCCTTTGGGAAGCATGTAGGATGCACCTACCTCCTGTGTGGGAGCCCTGCCTGAGCCTCCTAATGTTGGAGCAAAATGTTGAGGTGCCATCTGCTTACTAGGAATGGACCTTCTTGCAGGCTGGGTTTGCTGGTCTGGCCTGGTCATGGTAGGCACAGCAGTGAACCTGGGCTCTCTGGTGTCCATGAAGACCCCAAGAAGGGGTTAGACCTGCTGTGGGAGATGAAACCAGATGCAGCAAACAGTTCTCAGGATGTTCCCATCTCACAGCTGCTCCTGAACCTCCTCCCAATAGTCACTTGGATATAGGTGGAGAACCTCAGCCTACTTTCAGCACATCCCTGCACTGCTGGAAAGCCAGACTTCGGAGAACATTGCCATCACTTCCTTGCTCTTTTATGGATGTAACACTGTGTGTTCTTTGTCATGAGGCTGAAGCTGTCCTTCATCAGCTTTAAAGAAGAATGTCCCTGCTTGTCTGACAAGGTGCTGTGGCTTGTCCCTCGGATTCCCCAGCTTGACAAGTCCTTACTCATCCACTTGTTTGGAGGACGGATTTCATGAGACCCCCTCCAAGCTGCATAAGGATATTTCTTGGCTTGTGAAGGCAGGAGAGTAAGAGCTCCAGGTGACAGGGCTCCCAGGGGTGTGCCTGAGCAGGGCTGGGTGCTCCACTCCTATAGCAGAGCCCAGAGGCACCTGTACAAGACTGAGGCGTGTCAGGAAACCTGATGCCTCACCTCTGCCAATGTGGAGGCGGAGGGAGGAGGGCCAAAAGACATGTCCCTTCATGCTCGCAACAGCTGAAAACAGAGAAGGAAATTCGCTGGAGCCTTTTTTACCAGCGCAGGAGGCCTCACAGTCACGCTCTCACCCCAGAGACCCTCCCGTACTCCAGTACTCTGGGGGGGTGGCACTCCCACACCCGTCGGGCGATGAACATCGCAAGGAGAAGAGGCTTTTACAGACAGGAGGTGAACAACACCCTCTGGGAGCTGCCCAGGAGATACACATCCCTCCACCCGCTGGGGTCTGGAGCCTACGGCTCGGTGTGGTGAGTGGGGTCCTGCTTGCACTGCCAGCAGCAGTACGGGGTGAGCTAGGGGTGTTCCCTGCCAGGGGGAAAACAAGGAGGTGCTTGTCAACACCTCTCCATTAAGAAAGGACATTTGCATGTGTGATGGAGGTGGTTTGTCTCCTGCTCGCAGGCAGCGGGCTGGAGACTTGGTCACTTGAAGAAAATGTTTCCCCCTGTGGTCACCCCGGGTGGGCAGAGAGGGGACTGCGTAGGCACGGCAGCAAGGGGTGCCAAGGAGCTTGGGGGTGTCACCTCAGCATTGGGTCAGGCAGCTTTTGAGCTGCTTTGGTCTTGAGCTTGCATGAAGATTATCTGGCAGCAACCGTACGAGGGAAGGGCATACCTAGGTGTCTGAAAGAAATTTGTAGATGGTAACAGAGGTGGATACTGGAACAAAGTATCCTTGCTGCTTAGTCCAAGATAGCTGATGCTGGTCTGCCTGGACTAAGCAGCTGGACAATACCACCCCCACTCTGATACTGTTTCCAGCTTGAAATCATAAAGTAGATAGATGTTACTGTAAACCGGGATCAGTAGCAGACTGGGACTTCCTTCATGGCCGATAATAATCCCTAACCTATGAGAGAGCAGCATGAGCTGCAGTTAATTATTCAGCTGGGTAAAGGTGCCTGTAAGTGAGAGCAAGCAGAAGTCAGACCTTGCTTGGTTTACACTGACAAACTGGAGGAGACGGACGATTCTTTGAAAGGTAGGTTAAATATGAAGCAGTCTGTGATAGTATCTGAACAGAGCCCTTGTTTCATAACATGCTGAACTAAAAATAAAAAAGAAAGGTGTATCCCTTTTCATAGGTGTTGGGCAAAGTCTATCCTGCTGCTGTCCCAGCACTAATCCTGAAACCATGGTTTCCAGCTTCTGTCCTTGTCCCTTGGCTTCCAATTTATAGAGGGGTACCCCTTTTGCTGTCCAGGTGCATTTACACTTCTGAGATGCTTAAGTTAGGCCTGCAAAATCAGGCAAGACTAGACTATTTTTTTATATTTGTACAGTTTTCTCAGGTTTTTACCATTGAGGAAAGCAGGAAGGAAAACAAAGACAGGACAAAAAGAGGAAGAGAGAAATCCTTTCAAAGTTTCCTTCCCCATCCAAAAAACCCCAACACCAGTAAGACAAATCTTTACTGTTCCCTGTGAAAGTCTCAGCTGCTCTGGAGCTCTCAAGGAGGGAGAGAGGAAAGGGTGTTGAAACAGTCTGGAGGTCCATGGTGGTGGTAGTATCAAATGGACAGTGCTCAGCAGGGAGGGCTTGGTGCCGATTTTTGTACAAAACAGAGGTGGAAGCATGTGGAGTTAGGATTTGCTGTCCTCTGCTGGGAATTGCTGGGAAACTTTCCTATTGCAGTGTTATTCGGCAGCTGGCTTTTACACCTTCTTGAGCAGCTGAGAAAGTAACTCAGGAGAAGCAGCAAAGTCTTGTTTCTTCCCTTATTAATTTGCCAAAATCTGTAGTGATTTGGCTTCCAGCTGAATGTAATTGGGAAAGAAGAGTCTTCTGACCCCTTCAACACTGGTCTTGTTGATCTCTGCCAGCTGAGGCAAGGACACAGCTCTGCCTGCCCCATGTCATCCCAAATTGTATCTGTTCATTAAATCTGTGCTGGGAAGAACATGGTGGGCTCCCTCAGCTGCGTCAACTGAATTAGCTCTAGCTGTGTTAATGGCAAGGGTGTGACTAGTGCCGTCTGTGCTGCGCAGGCTGAAGCTCCGTCACCCTGCTCTCCTGTATTGGGATGTGGGGTTAGATGCTCTGTATGTCAGCAGCTGGGAAGGCAGGTAAGAACGTGCACCCTCAGATTAGGAAATCTGCCTTGAATTCTGCAGAAGTTGATTGACTATCTAGTCCGAGTGTCTTCCTCTTATTTCCCTCACTTCTCAGAAAACTTTACACAGTGCTGTCCTCTCTGCTGACATCTGCTGAAGTCCTGAAGCTGAGACAACTCTTCACTCAGAAGCCTCCTACGATATCCTACAGCACCTTCAGTGCTGAAGCTGCCTTGTGTAGCTGTTCCTGCACTTCCTTTGCTTTTACTGACTGAATGGGGAAATGTGTTTGTGCAAGGCTGGAGGATGGAGCTAAAAGCCATGGGATTGAATATGATGATTTATAGCCCTTCTGTTTCCATGAGAGATGGGATAGGGATTTAAGAAGCTGTGGGAATTGCTCTGGAAATCTACAGCGTGATTTTTTCATGTTTGCCTCTTGAGAGGGGTCAAGGAGGGGCTGAGGCACCACTGAGGCACCACTGAGAATCCCAAATTACAGCTGAGGACCTCTGAGGACCTCCCTTCCCACTCGGAACCTGAGGCCTCCTTTGCAGTCTGAGCAAAAAGCCTTTAGAAGAAGAGAAATTGTCACAGGATTGTCAGTGACATAAACAGTAAATGTGACCGGAGGGAATAACACATCACGTCTGTGGTGATGGCTGTTGTACCATGTTCTACCTTTATAGAAGACTCTCATTTTCAGCCAGACCCGCTTTTACACAGAAGCGTATGTGTAGGATCAAAGATCCTGAATACAGCAGAATTAATTCCAGCAGCCTGTATTTTTAATGTGTGACATCCACTGTCTCCAGGATACAGTGAAGGCACTGCCCTGCCTTAAAAGACAAGAGCCTCCAAGCAGATGGCAAAGCAAAAGTTGCTTTATTCCCTTACCTTCTTGCATTAGGGAAGAGGGCAGAGTTAGAACTAATTCTGAATTTCAGCCATTTGTGTTTCCCTCTTCTCACAGCTCTATTACCTCCAGCTTCTTTCTGCAGGTTATAGGGAATAAAGATGAGCCACTAATACTTGCCAAAGAATCCCACCTAGTCATCCAAAGAGCACAGGCTGTGGTCTGCTGCCCAAAGCCACACAGGGTAGCATCTCCTGTGCAGAGCTCCACTGGGTTTCTCAAAGGGCCTTTCTTTGCTGTTCTTTGGTGACCACAAGAATTCACTCTTCTCTAGGAGATGACTTTTGGGATAACAAAATTTGTTAGAACATACTGCCAATGTCAGAATTGTTTTTTATTTATCTGCTGCAGTTCAGCCATAGACAAGAAGACAGGGGAGAAAGTGGCTATCAAGAAGCTCTGCCGCCCATTCCAGTCAGAGATCTTTGCCAAGAGAGCATACAGAGAGCTGATGCTGTTGAAGCACATGCAACATGAGAACGTAAGTACTCATTTCTCTCTCTTCCTGCTGATACAAGGGATATTTTCTTGCCACCTGGGAGCAAGTTCTTTCAGGTGGCATCATGTTTACTTTTATATATATATAGAGAGATGGATTATTTTAATATAGGGAGAGATACTGACATTTGGCATGTGCAGGCAGTTTTGGGGTTCAAGTACTACCTCTGCTGGGCCCAGTTGTCAGTAGGGTGAAGCAGATGTGTAATGGGTGCTACTGTGTATTAGTAAAAGAAAAACATTTGTGCAGCATCAGTGAGGAGTCCGTGGATTCTTCAGATGGAGTTCTGTGTTCACCCAGATGCATGTGCCAGTGGAGAGCTACTACCTGAGTCCCATGTGCACAGTAAATGCTTTCCAGGTTTAAATGTGGACTTCTCTCCTCCATCAGGTCATTGGGCTGCTTGATGTCTTTACCTCCACTGCCTCCTACCAGGGGTTCCAGGACTTGTAAGTTTGGAGTTTTTTGCTCTATCTAGACTCAGCCGTTGCCCAAGACACCTGTGTCTTAGCAGCAGGATAACAGATTGGGTTGAGGTGCAAGGGGCCCAGACTAAAAGCCAGACATCCCCAAATAACACAGAGAATCAAAAGCACATGTCAGTTCCCATGGCTAACACACCCAGAATACATAAACAGATCACATGCCATGCTCACAGCTGAGAGGCCACAGAATATACAGACCAACCTATGTAATGAGGATGTGTTACATTCCATGGCTATCACATGTAGTGTGATCCATGCTGTGTGACTGCTGAGCTAAGAGGCTGCACTCAGAATGGGAGAAGTATTGTTTGTTCATCAGGCCCCAGGGCAATTAAACTGAGAATTTTAAAGATCTGGCTTCCTTTTCATCTTGATTCTGGCTTTTCTTTTTTTTCCCCTCAGTGTTTATGGTCAGGATGGACAAGTCATTTTCCCTTCCCCATTACTAGGAATGAGCATCATGTACTTGGGTTTGGGGGTTTGGCTGATGGCTAGGTATTTAGCAGCCTGCAGGAAAAGCATTTGAAGGTTCTCAGAGCAGTTCCTGCAGGAAGACCGTCAACTAATTAGCAGTCTCAGCAGGCAGATACTGAAGAAAGCTAGATGTTGTCTTTTGAGGTAGGGCAGGAGAACATTACAAAGATAAAATTGGGAGCCAACACAGTTTTGCTGTGTAAGATGTTTCAGCTTCCGGGTGGTGAAAGGCTGTCCGGAACCAAACATCACTTGAGGTCTAAAGTAAACTAATTCAGGATTGTGAAGATCCTTGTTCTTACTGAATGTCAGATACCTGATTTAAGAGGAGGAAAAAGAGCAACTTTCTGAGCAGGTTGAAATCCCAGCTTCACTGCAGGCTGTGCTAGTTAGCCAGGAACACTGTCACAGCAACTCATTTTAGTTACAGTAAGTTACATAGCCAAAAAAACCCCAAGGCTAGCCTGGTCCCCTGCATTTTTCTTCTAGACTCAGGGCTTTGTCTTACTACCTTTTAGCTACCTGGTGATGCCATACATGCGGACAGATTTACAAAAGATCATGGGACATGAATTCAGTGACGAAAAGATCCAGTACCTGGTCTACCAAATGCTGAAAGGGCTGAAGGTAAGTGGGTCTGGAGGAGTTTAGTGACTCCCTCTATCTCCTCTATATGGGAGGGTTGACCCTAACTAAACTCCCTTCCAACACTGTATAGGAAGATGTGGGGGTGTTATGGCATCACCTAAGAACAGATATTGGCTGTTGAACTTCTCTTGTTCCAGCACGATGGAAGTGACTGCTTGTTTACGTCAGCTGGGTATCAAAGCAATCAGCAGCCATAGACCTTGCGATTGTTTTTCCATGGCAGCAGTTGCATTGCTCTTTGACTTGCCAAAACCCTTAGCAAAACTCTACACTGAGAGTAAGAGATTTGCAGCAACAGAGCTTCTGCTGAAGGAGCTTCTTCATAACAGAGGCTCTCAGGGGAGAAGACAGAGGGACTGATTTTCTATTTAGTAGAATAAGAAAGGAATATGCTCCTGTAACTGGCTTTGAGAGAGCAGAAAGCAATTGCAGAAAACCCCAGGATGTAGAGACAGTGTCTTAATGCTGCCCTCTAACATCCTTCACCTGGAATCAGAGCAGTGGCTACAGGCATGAGTTCACCTTAATAACATCTTTCCCCCTTGAGTTTAAATAAAGGGGGGAAGAATATGCAGAAGGTTTAACTGGTGTGATAAAAGCCATACAGTCAGTTTTTGCAATTTTATGTTTTTATGCTGAGATTTTTTTTTTGAACACCCAAAATAACTAAGTTTTCATGTCATCTGCTGTAACCCTGATGCCTTTGATGGTTTGAAGCTATTGTTGTACTTGCTCTAAGGAACTATTGCTTCATCCCTCCTCTTCTGTTCTATGCATCTTCTTTAGACTGGCAATAGCATTCCAAATACTATCAGCAATTCAGGGGAGAGATTCCTTTTCAAACTGCTGCCCTGCAGCAGCAGGATGCAGAGTTGTTTTCGCAGTAAGTTCTGGTTTGTAGCTCTCATTTCTCTGCTGGAGAACAGAAAGTCTTGTCTGCTGGTGATCACATTGTGGCTCCTCTTTTTATTGCAGTATATTCATTCAGCCGGCATCATACACAGGGTAAGTTCATGTTTGCTCTTACTCTGATTTTTGTCTGTTTGAAAAACACAGCATAATCATACAGTTATTAAATTCTTAAACATCATTTTACTAATAGCACTGTCTGCTCTGGAGTTTCTTTTCCATCCTACACCCTATGTATGTTTGAATTTGCTCATTTGTACAGCATTTTGAGGAAATGCTGTATTTTCTGATGAGCTGAGAAGCATCTTATGATGCTTCTTGAATTAAAACTGTTTCAGAAAAAATAAAACAGCAATCTAAAGCTGTACAGTATAGCAGGCATGGTATCTTTGCTGAATTGGTACTCGACTTGGGATGTTACGAGACCCCATCAAAGGCAAGCAGAGGTTCAGCTGAGCCTTGTGTTGATGTGTTGCAACTCGAAGCATCTGTATTTTTCTGCTCTTGTCTGTTGTAGGACCTGAAGCCAAGTAATCTGGCTGTGAACGAAGACTGTCAGCTAAAGGTAGGTGGAAAGCACCACTTTGGAAGCATGTGGCATATCAGATCATGGAGGAACTGCTCTGCCAGCAAGAACTTGGTACTGTCATGTTTCCTCTTGCCTTCTCAATTCAAGGCATTTTGTTATTTGGCAACTGCAAGCAGTGGGAAATACCTGCTGATGTAACTTGCTGAATCAAGGCGCAAAACTTCAAATGAACATCCTGTCACTGTAATTCCTGCGGCATGGCAGTTTCTAATGACTTCCTAGATAAATTCAATACTGCTGAGCAACACTTGGATTAGGTGAACGATCCCTGAAGGGTAACTGGATTCAACCACTGTTGCCTTTTGGTTCCCATTGACATTATGGTTGTGATTCCAGACAAAGTTATTTTTAGTATTGCTCTGAAAGGTTTGCTTGCAGTTCGCTGGTGTGGTGCTCTAGCATGTATTTTCTGTAATGTATATTACAGGGAGTGGCTTCATTGCCCGTAATGGTTGGGTCAAGCTTGTTCATCTTCAGTATTGAGGGAGAGGCCATCCTCTGTCAGCTGCAAGGTGTTCTTATAGGAAAGGGTGAGTTGTGGTGGCCTGGGAGCATGCCTTCACCACTAGGTCATAGACCAACTCAAATAAAGCACAGACTTGAAACTTAAGCTTCAAGAAAGAAAGTGACCTTCCAGGTAGCACAGAGCCCCGATCCTTTCAGCAGAGTCTTCTCACAACAACTGGTTTTGCAACTGGCTTGCAATTTACAGTGGAATCAAGACAAACCTGTTAAGTCTTTGAACTGTCCCGTGGTTGGCTGTGGTGTAGTTGGAGCTTGGTTATTATCTGATTGGATCTGCTTAATTTTCTCTTAGAAGTGGAGTCTTACTTGCCCATAGGATTTCTTTTTTCTTTCCTGCCCTTCCTTCTTCGTCTTCCTTTGCAACTGCAGATTTTGGATTTTGGCTTGGCCAGACATGCTGATGCTGAAATGACTGGCTATGTGGTTACACGATGGTACAGAGCCCCAGAAGTCATCCTGAACTGGATGCATTACAACCAGACAGGTGAGCAGCCTTGCCTCTGCAGCGTGACTATCTGATGACGAGCCTGGGGATTCTGCTGGGTCAAACCTCACATAATCGTCCAGTAGTTTTTCTTCTTTATCATCAGTGTTCCTGGGAGCGGAGCAGATCCCAAAGGTGTTGTGCCACTCCCAAAGCTAGCGCTTGTGGGAAATGATGAAAGCAGAGATTTTAGCAGCATAGAAAGAACAGAGGAGAATGGGAGTGACATTTAAATCAGTCCTGCTGCAAGCAACAACAAAAGTGACAGCCCCAGCAATCATTGCTGCCTTTTCATTGTCCTTTTTTTTTTTCCTTTTTTTTCCCTCTCTCTCCCCCCACCCCCCTTTTTCACTCTGAACAGTGGATATCTGGTCTATTGGCTGTATCATGGCAGAAATGCTGACTGGGAAAACGCTGTTTAAAGGCAAAGACTGTATCCTTTCAAGCTGAACCTTTTCCTTGGGAGGAGTAATAATTCTTGGTGTGTGCTTTTTAATGAATGAGGCTACTGAGAAAAATAGGTGTCAGTCTGGTTTACCGGAAGGTAATCACAGGGACCAGTCTTTTTGGTGAGGAAAGCAGAAGGTAAGAGGGGACCTTAGAAATACACCTCTGTGCTGGCCATGTGTGCCCTACCTTGCGGTTAGAGCTCTATCAGTTCAACCTTGCATGGCCATAGCTCCATCCCCAAACCTTTGCATATCCCCCAAGACCATGGACATGTGTCCTGGCATAGCTGTGCCAGAAAAATTATCTGTTGATGAAAATGGCATGCCAGGAAAAAAGCCTTGGAGCTCTTTTTGCCAGTCTAATGAACTTGTGTAACTGTTGGGTTTGTATCATAACAAACTGAGCTGAGTTGTGGGAGGGTGTCCAGGGCTCATTCCTCAATAGGTGATCTTTAACATAGCTTGCCAGACCTGGATCAACTGACTCAGATCCTGAAAGTAACGGGGCATCCAGGAGAAGACTTCTTGGAGAAGTTGGAGGATAAAGCGGTAAAAAAGTTCACTATGGATTTAGGTCCTGCTGGCAGAGATATGGTGGGGAAGAGGTTAACATGTTTGAGATGGGAGAGGTGCTGCCTCTACAGCAGCAGTGAGGAAGCGCAACAGCAGCCTTTTCCCCTTGGCAAGGAAGACATTTCTCTGCTAGTGGCACATCTGGTGCCACTGATGGACTTGGTGTGGATTGCAGGAACTCCCATGTGAGGTGCCTGATGCCCCAGCCAACCAGCAAGCTTCTCTGTTCTCTAGCTTGGCTCCTAAAACAGAAGTATTTCTGTATCTCAATTGATAAAAATACTCCCTTGTAAACTGCTCACTGAAATGTGACATCTGGGACGATTTGCCGTTCTCTCCATTTGCCTTTGCTCATGAGAGCCATGAGATCTGAAAGCTGTATTTCACATCCCTTCACACTTGTCCACGTGCAGTAATTGTGCTTTCCTTGCTCTTTCAGGCTAAGAGTTATATCAAGTCCCTTCCTAAAATCCCCAAGAAGGATTTGTCTGTGCTTTTCCCTAAAGCAAATCCTCAGGGTAAGTCATCTCCAGCATTTCTCACGAGTTTTCACAGTTGGAAAAGAGGCAAGCTGACCACCACAGCTTCAACACTATTTCTCCTTTTTCTTATAATT
Organism: Neopelma chrysocephalum; assembly: GCF_003984885.1. Lineage (NCBI taxonomy): Eukaryota > Metazoa > Chordata > Aves > Passeriformes > Pipridae > Neopelma > Neopelma chrysocephalum. Next base: position 4,388,471 of record NW_020897763.1, read on the forward strand.
CTTATAATTTCTCCCTTGCAGGTTATGCCCCTGCCCCTCCCAGAGCAAATATGTATCAAGTAAAAAACACAATGAATCTTTATTGCAATAGTGATGTTTTGCTGTTCTTGGCCATTTACTGCTTTTTTTTAATTTTAAAATTACACAGTCTGTAACATAACAATATTTATGGAAGAGATAAACTTCTGACTTTTGTCTTAACAAACCAGAAGAAAGCAGATGCTGGATATAACAGGATGTCCTGGTTCTGGGTTGCAAATTAAGGATTAGGACAGTTGCATATATCAGTCCCAATTGGTATGAAAGTTAGGATGAATTTTTGCTGACATTAGCTTCCTGAAGTTGTTCTTGTAGCCAAGCAGGTGACAATATGATCAGTAGCTCTTAGATAAACAAACCAGCTCTTCTTTGTTCATTATTAATTCCCAACCTAACATCTAAGGCACCATGGGCTTTGATAAAGTGCTACAAGACCCCCACAGTCCACTCCAGTATTTTTTTTCTAAGTACAGTGTAGATCCTCTTTGTTGAATACCTGGATCTAGTGATCCTTAACAGACAGCTGATGTTAATTTATCATTTTCAGAGTCAAAACTGATTTCTTACAAAGAGCTCTCTTCCCATGAAGAGAGATGAAAGCAAGCAAAGCTGTTCTAAAAACTGAAAAAAAGAAAGCATTAAAATGTTAAAACCAAGTGGGAATGGGACTGACAGACTAGATGCTATCTGAGTTTCCTGCCCTCCTGTTTACCATGGATGTATAGATTTCTATATGGATTACTCATGTTAAGACTACTTTGAGATGCAGGACTCTAAGTGAAAGCAAATTATAAAAACTGAAAAATATCTTGAGGCTACTGGCTTGCTCTTCATCCTTCTGCAGCCCCACCTGTGCAGCCCCAAAGCTTATTCAAGACTAATTTATTTCTGCACAATTTAAGTTCTGTTAGTAAGAGCTCCCTGAGGCTGCTGTTGGACAGACTTTGCAACTCCACTGACAGGAGCTCCTCACTGCCTTGACTGGGTTGAGGAATCTCTTTCATTTTCAGGTCTGGAGATGCTGTACTGGAAATACTAGTCCCATCAGCTTGCAGGGTTCATGCACACGATTCCTATTCTCCACAGCACCTTACTTAGCCCTGTTCCCATCTTCTCCTACAGCTGTGGACCTGCTTGACAAGATGTTGCAGCTTGATGTGGAAAAGCGCCTTACAGCCACAGAGGCATTGGCTCACCCCTTTTTCGACCAGTTCCGAGATGTCGAGGAGGAGACAGAAGCACAACAGTCCTATGATGATTCTCTGGAACATGAAAAGCTTTCAATAGATGAGTGGAAAAGTAAGAAGTTTATTTTCTTTGAAGTTCCTGTCTAGCATGGGACGTTCCTACCCCTTTCTCTTTCCTGTGCACATGCTGAGTAAGGCTATGATTGCCTGCTGATGCCTCAATGGTAGTGCACATCTCTTACCTTGCTCTTGCTTTTCTGCATTCAGCAAAGATCCCTCCAGCTCTTCAGGCAGACTTTTTTTGCCTCTCTCCTTTGTCTCTTCCATCTCGTACCTGTCACTGAATACCTCCTTTCTGCACGTATAACATTCAATCTTTCATTTGTGTCCTCTAAAATCACACATTCATGGTTATTTTGTTGTGTTTTTCAAGAGCTTATTTACAAGGAGATCTTGTCCTTCAGTCCCATTGCACGGAAGGATTCCAAGAAGCAAAGTGGGATGTCATTATAGTGACTGATGCCGCTGTGGCTGGGATTCACTTCTCCTCGACGACAGATGGGATTTATTCCTCACTGCCTTGCTGGTGGCTATCGTTTGGCCTGCGGGACTTCTCTGCGTGCCAACACAAGGATGGCACTATGCTGTGGGTATTGAACTTTGTTCTACCAAAAGGGAAGCACTCCAGACAGTTTTCAACATAAAAGATAAATATATTCCTGTTGAAACTTTAAGTGGGAGAATTTTACCTGGTGGGGTTTTTTGGTTTGTTTTTTTTTACCGCTGTATTTGTCCACTTGAGAGAGAAGGGGTTTCATTCTTTCTCATTAGTCTTTTCAAGCACAGGGTGTAGTACATTAATTATGGATAAGGTAAAGAAAAAGGTAAAACTGACTGGGAAGTGAGTCCCAAGCAAAATGATCAGAAAGAGTGACATTCAGCATAACAAAACTTTATCCAATCTAACTCTGACTGTGTCCTCCTTCCCTGAGCAGTTACACAGCATCCAGCATAGCAAGGTTGCTGGGATAGTGTCAGCTCCAGGCCACCATGGGAATGCAGTTGATCAGGTATCAGTCTGTGTTCAGAGCAGCTCCAGACTCATGCTATACACATAACTCTGCTCGGGATCTTCCCCTCTGGAGAGCCACTGCTGCTTCCTCTTTCCTTTCCCCTTCCTCCCCCCCCCTTATTTCATTCCCTGGGTTTTGATCAGTGCTGTCTCCTCACTGCTACTTGCAAGCATAGACTGGGAATTCAAAGCTGCTTCCCCTACTGATAGACTGGGTATCCCAAGGAGCTGTACAACTTAGTTTGAATGAGTCTGCAGGAAGTTTTCCAGCCTATGCTGAAACTGGTGTATCTGCAGGTCCATGGCTTATTGATACAGTCATTAGATAGTTCAGTGCTAGGCAGGTACATCTGCTGGTTGTGGATAACCCGTTTGGACTGCAACACTTTCTTCCCTATGATGGTCAGGTTCAGCCAGTCATTCCAAAGTCCATCCCAAGGGATTTGTGCCTAGAGACAAGTGTCTTCTCTGTATCAGAGCTCAGAGCACGTAGTCCCCAGGGCTAGAGAAAAGTATTTGTTGAGAGGGCATGTGAACTCAGTAATACATGCAGTGTTTCTCAAATCTCCCCCTCTTCTGTAGCTGCTGAGTTATTTTGGTTTGGTTCAGCGATGTTGCTTTCAGTACTCTCAAATTTTCTTAAGTAATGTTCGGTTTTGCTGTACAGACCTCAAGGAAGGGAAAAGTGCAACATTACCAGAATTTTCTGATCTCTCTTCACTGGGAACCAGACGCAGTGTTGTTGTGTTTCTTGGCAGTCTCTCTGTTGCAGCTCATGCCATGCAGCACTTGGGATAACCCTTCAGCGCCTGCCGCTTTTTGATAGGACAGTATTGATGTTATCCTGCTGTAGCTGCACAGATGGTCCATGCTGATGAGACATGGTTTCTCTTGCCTCATATCTCTCTGGATCATGTATAAGCCCTTTGCCTCACTTGTCTCTTAAGTAGGGACTTCTTGCTAAGTGTGAGATGACCTGCATTTTCCTTGAATGGTGAAAGGGAGAAGTTCTAGCTGCATCTGTCAAACAGCGGTTGGAATATTGTCCTTTTGAACCTGGCATCTGACTTGGCTGCCATGTGCCCTGCGTAACAGAAGTTGGGGAGAAGGTCTCAGCAGCTGCCATTAACATCTTGGAAAGGTGCAGATGTTTAAAGCTACCTCTGCCATGGTAAAATGAGGCTCGGTGGTTTCAGAGGAGGGTCATTGTCCAGGTGAGTGTTTGTGAATGCATGGGGAGATGTTTCAGGACTGTAGGTGAGTCAGGCTGACCTCCTGACTATATGCAACCCTGGACATAGAGAGGCAGGGAAGACTCTTAAAAGCTCATTCTTGTAGAGAAATTTGAGTAAATCTATGGAGATCTTCAGAGTACAGAGCTTTCTTTCAGAAAGTCATCTGTTAAGGCAAAGAACCCATTCAGACAGAACTCCTAAACCACTGTAAATGGGAATTCAGGGTGTAACTTCTTAATCTTCTTGCCCTTCTCCAAAAGGGAATAGGTAGACCTGAAGAGTTGTCTGGTTCTTTGTAATGATGGTTGAGAGAGAAAACATCTTCATAATGAAGGAATGTACTGAGCAGTCTACTGGTAGTTGAAGAGGAACTTGCATAGTTTTAAAGAACAACCTAAGATGGCCTTTGGGAATTGTCTGTCTGACCAGAGGACAAACATGAAGAGGCACTGGGGACTTCTGATAAAAATGGGTGTGAGAAGAACAATTTTGAACACAACCAAGGAGGGTACATAGATTACTGAGAGCAAGCATTATTCTCACTTGTTTCAGGGATAGCACATACAGTCTCTTTGGTATCAGTCTTTCTGCTGAGTATATATCCAGAAAATAATTTGTGTTTCAGGGACTGTGTTTCTGCGTTTCTCTGTCAGTTTTCTCTTTTGAAAGCTTACACTGAATGCTCTGAAATTGCAAGAGCAATCTCAACAGCTGGTATGTGAGCTCCATGCTCTGGTTTCATTCATTCACCCACCAACCCCATACAGTGACAGCTCACTGTCCAAGAGCCAAATACTATTTCTTCTGCAATACCTACTATCCCAACAAATGCAGGGAGCTGGTGCTCTGCAAGCTCAGGAACCCTGGAAGTGTATGTGTATTTGGTTTTTGTGTATGTACCAGCTAGGAACTCAAAATAGAGAGCAGGAAATGTAGCAGGTCGGCAGCAGAAAGACCACGTCTGTCTGTGAAGACAAACTGTTCCAGTGCTTGTGTGGCATCTGAGGACATGTTTCAATGAAGAGAATGAGCTACTAGAAGGGGGTGGGGGGGAAATCACATTGACATTTCATGAAAGGAGCTTGAAAAACACCTGCTTGAGAGAGTCAGTGACTCAGGCCAAGACTGAAGTACTTCAATATCAGCACAAGAAATGAGAGGGTGTGTGTGACCCTGACAGACACTGTTAATCAAAGAAGGAATTATCTTATGTGGAGCTGCAGGTGGTGCCTGTTGATGACCAACACGTAATGGACATATTCCTCCCATTATGGGGTTTTTTTGCCCTTACATAGTTTGCATACTTAAAAATATCAAGTGATAAAAATCACTCAGCCCTAAAGTGACCCAAAATTCCATGAATTAGGCCAGCCACAAATATGTTTGCTGTTTATATTAAGGATGTATGATGAAAATTTACGTGGATGTACGGATAGAATTTTTGTGCCTGTCTCACATAACATGCCAATGTTTAACTTGAAATACTACTTACTTGCTATTCTTACATTCATTTCTGTGTTCTAAGCATTTTTTTTTAATTTGGAGAGTGAAGCCTTTATAAACAAACTTTCTCTGTAAGTTTTTTTTGACAGCTAATTAGGTCTGTGAAGTTGGAACTTTACAGGACCTATTTATTAGGTACTTGCACATGTAAGTGGGAAAGAAAAAGCAGATGAAGCAATGATTATTTTCTTAAGAGACACCGCAAAATTACAAGGATTTTTTAAGAAAGACAGTAGTTGCTGTGTTTTGGATACCACCTAGAAACCTTTCGGTGCACAGTTTTGAAAATTTCTCCAGCCTTTCAGAAAACTGTACTTATTTTATCCTGTAGGAAAAAGAAAAATAATATGTTTTCATATATAACATTTTCACATTCTAGGTAGCAAACTAAACAAATAATTTTCATGTTTTCATTTATGGGATAATGGGAAAGAAGAAGAACATAGACAAATATAAATACATCTGAGAACTCTAGTGAGATACTGTCCAGAGGATGTTAATACCTTTTCATATTCCCGTGTCTCACTGTTGCCTGAGCAACCAGGGAAAGCATTCCTAATCCTCTGCATTTTCCTGTATCATGGGTCAGCAGTGTTGGCTGGAAACATGATTATGGCTATTTTTCTTTTTGCAACTAAGAGAAACAAGACATGAAGGATTGAATGAAGACCACAATAGCCAGTACTAATTTGTTTTTCCCCCAAACAGATGAACACTCACTGCACTAATTGCACTTATCATAGAATCATTCAGGTTGGAAAAGACCAGTAAGATCATTAAGTCCAACTGTACACTGTGAAAATGCTGGAGTTTCCAGGTGAATGTGTTTTACAGAATGTTTCACCTGATTTCTCTCTACAAGGCCATTTTCTGAGCACGAGTTTCTACAGCTTTTAGTATGATATTCAGCTGGTGCTGGTTCACAGCTGATTCGGTCAGCTCTTTGGCTGACTGATAACTCCTTTTTTGCTGGACCGCACTCCATTAAATAATACTGAAGGGTTAGTATATTATATCTTCAACGCTCATTGAATTTCTGTTAAATGAAAGTCAGTTAACTTTTTTTAGCTAAGCTTGGCTGGAAAAATAAAAATTCTCCTACCATAAACCATGTCTTAAGAACACTTCAACTGAAAAAAAAAATGTCTTAAAACTGTAGGATGTTGAGGAAAAAAAAATAAAACCACTGAGGAGATAGTGCTGGGTGCTTGTGTCTTCTGATGTTAGTGAGGCTGACTCCACGCAAAACAAGGGTCTTAGGAAGTGCAGTTGAGCACTTGCAAATCCAGCTGAAATAAATGGCAGCTGAGAATTGTCACTTTTGACTTATCAGGCTTGTAACTTTTAATACACAGGGGTCCTTTTTAGCAATAGCACAGAACCACCAGCCAAAGAGGGATACAAACACTACTCAGTTTTGAGGGTTAATGAATCAACAAAGAAAAAAATATCAGTTCTCAATTCTAAATGATAATTCTCTTCCCTTTTTGTTTTATATACTTGAATAAAGAGGCAGAAAATAATAGTATGAATGAAGGTGCCCAACTCCGTTTGAGGTGTCTTGGCTCCTGCTTTCATTTGAAGCAACATCACTGGTTTTGCACTTGTACCCTTTAAAAACTGGGAGAGCAAAGAAATTGAATTAACTCGCCTCTGGGAGTTGAGAGAAGTTCAGATTTTTTTTTCCAAATAACACATTAGTTCCACAGCTTTGATATAAAACTAAATGATGGATAACTTGTTTTGATGTTGTAACACATGGCCCCCAGTCATCGGAGATGTCTGGACATCTCTGTGCATGAGTCATCCCACTGAACTTAATAGGGAACCTAATGTGATTATAATAAGCTAACTCCAGTGCAAATCTAAGAGTATAATGTTTCAAAACGGGGGTCAAAATGAAAGTTTACAAAAGCTCGTCATATTTAAAAAACATACTGAAAGTGCTAAAAAAAAAATCAAGTAAAACCTACTGTTAAAATTCTCACATAAAGAAGGAAAAATCATAGAATCTTAGAATGGCCTGGGTTGGAAAGGACCTTAAAGAACAACTTGTTCCAAGCCCCCTGCCACGGACAGGGACACCTTCCACTAGACCAGGTTACTCAGAGCTCCATCCAATCTGGTCTTGAACACTTCCAAGGATGGGGCAGCCACAGCTTCTCTGGGCAACTTGTGCCAGGGCCTCACCACCCTCACATGGGAGAATTTTTTTCCTAATACCTAATCTAAACCTACTCCCTTTTAGTTTGAAGCAGTTCCCCCTTGTCCTGTAAAAAGTCTCCATCTTTCTCGTTGGCTCCCTTCAGGGACTGGAAGGCCACAATGACGTCACCCAAAGCTTCTCTTTTCCAGGCTGAATATACCCAGTTCTCTCAGCCTTTGAAGTTGCTCATCAGTTATTGAAATAATTTTATTTATTGTTTAACTAGGAAGCAAATGCATCTATAGATTGAGGTTTAGATATTTTTTTAGTCCTTCGTGGCTAGGACCATACTGTTACATAGCTGTACTTTTGGGGTTGAGATCCTATGTAAATCAGCGAAAGCATTGGGACTTTATTTCTAAATCTTTTATATGTTATTTTTCATGCAGGACAAGAATAGATTATTATTTATTTTCAAGTTCTGATACATGAATAGTAGATTTGTAAAAAAGCATACCCTTTATATACACAGTATATACTTAGAAGGTGACACATAAGATTGTTCAGCAGTAAGGAACATATTTTCCCATGCTTTTAAAGCTTCAACAAGCTCTGGTCCAACCTGAGACTTTGCAAATCAGACTTGTCCTAGACTGGCTGCTCTCAGATTCCACAGTTAACATACGTTAAGAGACAAAAGATCTATAGTTGGACTGTACATGAGGGAAAACAGCATTCATTTTTTCCTTCTAAAACAGTTAATTCTAAAAATTCAGATGGTAATATTATGCAATACTCTGCACAGAGTGGGAGGTGCAGCATACATATGCTCAAGTATGTGGTACACTCTATAAAAAGTGTAGGAGCCTCTGCAGTTCCTATCTCACCGCTTAGCTGCAAATGTAACTTCTTCCTTGTTTATTCCTCTCCGTCCCTCTCTCTGTCCTTTTACCCGCTCACACTTCTGCGTGTTAGGAGGCCATCTGGACCTTAAGTGTTGGTCTAGGAAATAAATACAGGCTCTTGCTATTTACATTGTTTGTTTGATGTTGCTTGTTTAGGGGCAGAGTGGCAGAAACAAAGCCACAGATTCTTTGGCACCTGGCAATGCTCCAGGACGTTTTGTGGGATCCCACGCCTCCTGCAAAAAACTGAGTGCAAGATGAAGACACCCCAATGAGCCTGTCTCCCGTGGCCTGGGGGCTACCGGCTGCAGGACATCGCCTAGCATGATACCCTAGCTCTCAGACAAACCCCACCCGCGAGGCTGGATGCGGAGAGGGGGCAGGGGAGGAGCGGGGGCAGTGCTCTCCGGCCGCCAAGGCCAGAGGCGGGTGCCGGGAGGCCGCGGTTCCCCGGTGCTCTGTGCCCCGTCAGGCGCGGAGGGGGAAAGGGGCGGGAGCAGACCTTTCCTAAGCCATGAGGCCACCGGGTACGGACACCCCCCCCACCTTCCCGTCACCGCAAGCCCCCGGGGGCCTCCCGTTCCGTGCGGCCCGAGTGTGGGAAGGGACCGGGGAGGGGCGGGCAGTGCCTGTCCGCGAAGGAAGCGGAGCCCGGAGCCCCCTCCCCTGCCTGGCCGCTGCCTTTCTCCACCGCTCGGCCGGCCCGCGCTGCCGCCGCCACCGCCGCCTCCATCTTGAGCGTGTGTCCCCTGCTCCCCCCCCCCGCCTCCACAGCACCGAGAGCGTCGGGGGCGCTGGAGCCCCGGGGGGGGGGGGGCGGGGGGGAGGTGAGGGTGGTGGGGGGCGAAGCGGCACCGGGGCCGGAGCGGCAGCGGCGGGAGCAGCGGCGGCAACGGCATGAGAAGGCGGCGCTGAGGAGACGGCGGCAGCCGGAGCGGACGGAGCCGACATCTTGTGCCCTCCCCTCCCGCCGCCAGCTGGGTGAGCCCGTCCGCCCCAGGGGGGAGGGGAGGGGAGGCGGAGAGGATTAAAAAAGAAAAAAAAAAAGGAAAGAAAAAAAAGAAAAAAAAGAAAAACAACAAAAAAATTCCCCCCAAAGGAGGCGGCGGCAACGGTGGAGACGCCGCGTCCGCGGCGCGCTGAGCCGGCCAGGTAAAGCGCTGCGTGGGAGACCGCGACACCCTTCCTTCAGGGGGTCTCTCCTCCCTCACACCCCCGCGCCAGGGTCGCGGGAAGGTGACCGGGCGGGCGGGAAAGAGCTGGGGGAGCACGGTGCGCTGCATCCTGCGGGCCCTTCTTGCATGCCCGCTCTGCCCCCGCGCGGAGGGAGCGGCTCGCGGGCACTCGCGGAGGAGGGGGCGGCGGCGGCGGCGAGCGCCTGGGGACGGGGAACGGACAGCGCTGTGTAAGCCGACCCCCCCCCTTATCGCCATCTTGGCCCCCCTTCTTCGCGGCGTCGCGGGGGCACCGCCCACCTTCTCCTACGCTATTGGCCCAGGAGGGGCCAAGCGCACCCTCTTTTAGTCCCGCGAAGTCTTGCGTTGCTATTGGTTTTGGAGCTGGGATGTACGGCGGCGACAGCCAATCGCCTTCCAGCCCTGCCGCGCGCTCCTTCGCTCGCCGCTCTGGCCCCTCTCCTTGGAGAGTGTTCTCGCTCCTCGGGGAGCGGAGGTCTCGCCTGGGCATGGCCCGGTGCTGGGCACCGGCGAGGGTCGTCGCAGGCACCCGCCGCGCCTTTTCCTCTCCCGGGGTCGGCTTCATTTTTGTCCGAGTCCCTGCTGTGTCCTGACCCAGATCGCTGCCTGCTACTGGAGTTCCTGCAGGAATCCCGTGTCCCTCGCTGCACAGGATAGCTCCTGAGAAGAGCTCCCGCCGGCACCTGACAGCTCATGGCACGTCATAGTTCCCTCGGTTGCTGCTGAGGCCAGAAACAGCTCATGGCATATCACATTTCACTCGGAGCACTGCTGCTGAGGCCAGACACAGCTCATGGCACACACCATCTGTCGCTGAGCCCAGACATTACCTTAAACTTTATCCACAGCCTGTTTCACAACCCTCTCCTCTGGAAGGAGGTCTTCTCTTGCAGTCTGGTGCATCTCCTGTCAGCTTGATTTGGTTACAGAAGTACCAGGGGATCGATAAAGACGTTTATGTGTGCCAAGGCAGGCAGTTCTCTGTTACATCTGTTGAGCACTGACACACTGTTGTAGGCATCAGTGTGGGTGTCGGGAGTATAAACCCTTGGCAGGTGCATGAAGGGAATATGAGCCCGTGGTAAGTGCAGACACAGCAGGAACGTGGAGGGGTGTTGTCGAGGGTGGCAGGAGTTTAAACAGCATTTTGATTGGCAAAAGGTGGAAAGGGGGCTGCAACGGTTCCAGGTTGTTTCTTTCCTCTGGCATCTGTTGCTTTTGTTTTGCAGATGTGTTTCTTAAATAGCTCCATGGGTTTCTGTTCCCCATTGCACAGGAGTAGGTTTTAAATCCCAGCAAACAGCCACAAGTGGCAGAGCTGGGTGACTGATGGTGCAGGAGAGCAATGCTGAGGAACGTCTCCAGACCTCGTATTTGACGTGTCCCAAAGAAAGGCAGTCTTTGGTGACAACAAACCCCAAACTGTTTAGGACTGTACGAGCTATAGCCACTGCCAGTAGTCATGGTGTGCCAGAGTTGAACGAGAGCCGCTTTGCTCACATCTGCTGCTGCTCACTAAGGTCCAGGTGGCCTTCTTGCTGCAAGTCACTGAAGTTCTTCATTGTTGAGGGACCCAGTTCTTCACTGGGATCACCAAGCCATGCCTGGAAAGGGCCAGGAAACTCCCCCACTGCCTTGAACTCCAGCCTTGTGTCCTCTGCACGTTAGCAAAGAAACTTGGTGCTCTAAAGTAAATTCTTGGTTGTTCAGTGTGGGAAGGCTAGAAGGAAGGACTGCAGCATGAAGGAGAGTTGGGAAGGAGACTGAGGCCTTCTGCAATGTGAGATGGTGCTTCTGACTCTTGGAAATGGCCGATGCAGTACTGCATGGGTGTAAATCACAGCAACATTTTGCCTTTCCTTTAGAGGACTCATTTGTGTCAGATATTCCAGGCTGTGTGTATAATAGGGGCCTATATTGTGGTGTTGTTCGATACATGTTGATGTCTTCAGGTTTTTTCAGTGGAGCTTTTGACCCCTTTGTAATAAATTTAAGTGTCCTGGCGATGGGCTTGGTTGCCTTTTGCAGCCCTCCCAGGCATCTCTTGCCTACAGGTGTAAAAGCTGCTGCTCAGGAGAATTGAACCACTCCTGAATGAACTCCTGGGGTGGAGTTAAGTTAATTCCCAGCAGCTTTATGTATTGTAGCCACCTTGTTTGCTCAGTTGTATTCTCTAGGAACTTCACACCCTGCTCCTGGTGCAATATCCAGCGGAAGTGGGTGATGGGAGGGTTTTGGAAAGCTTTGAGCATACTATGGCAATAGTCAGAGCATGACTGAACTTTCTGCATTCACATCAGCAACCTTTGTCCATGGTAGGATGTAAAATCAGCATGAGCTGAAATAGCATTTAACCTCACCAGTGTCAAGTGTCTTTAGCATTTCAGTGTGCATGGGTGCTGTTTGCAGAGGGATTCTTTTTTATGTGTAGCTGGGAGGTGCTCTCAAATGTGCCAGGGAGATCAAAACATGCCTAGGTTGTTGCTTAGAAATTTCTGTTGTTGTAGACAGGGTCATAGTGTTCAGCTCAGTGGGTCTGAGTTCATTTCATTGCTGCTTTCAAAGTTTTTTTTATGGGTAGCTGTGTCTCTCCTCATATCTGGGTGCATGTATTATCCCAGGTACTCATCTCTTGCTGGCAGCAATTTCCATGCCATTTGAGATGCTTCTTCATAATGCTAAGTAATTGTGTATTTTACAAATGGGTTGTTTTATGGCAGTTGGTGGAAAGACCACTTTGAGTAATTTTTCTAGAAATACATTGATTTTTTTGCTAAAGGAGCCCTGTACCCTTATTTTTCCCATCAACAGATAAAATAGCCCTTCCTTCAGGAGCTTGTTTCACTGAAATTTGCTTGTCCCTCAGCAAGTGGCTAATACCTCATTTTTCCTGAATAAAATATTAATTATGAGTGCAGTCAGCTCATAATAATTACTTCATCCTCTAATATATTTTTGCCCATATATCTTTTTGCCTCCAATATCTTCTTTGCTTGTACTGGCCTGAATTGGAAGAGAGCTGTTTGCCAGCGGGATTTTCTGTTTGGTTTTTTTTTTTTCATTTGATGATCAAGTTGCCTTTATGCCCTTATTTTCAAATTGTTTTTTCCTACTCATTGAAGCCATTGGAGCTCAGCTAGGACAAGTGCAGTTGAGTGTCTGTGGTCTGTGGATCAAGTGACTGATTAAAGGTTTAAGACAAACATCCCAAAATTTGTGGTACCTATATTTGCAGGTAGAAATTGTCATCTCATATTTTACACCTGAAATAAAATTGTGTTTAGAGGTTCCATCACTATGGGTATGCTTACTGAAACTGGCACCTGCAGCTTATTTCTGTGGATGCAAGGAAGAGTTTGAAAACCTATCCCAGAGCCTGTTTGTTTCTTAATACACATGTTGTGTCATGGCTTAATCTCATGGTTCACAGAAACAGTACTTGAAAAATGTGTTGCTCCTGGAATTTGTTGCTTCTTTCTGGAATAAGCTTGGACTTCTTGTAGGTCCTACTCCTGTGAGGTGCTGCTTGCTCTGACTCACGTGATAGAGAGTCTCTGGAGCTATGCCCTTCATAGAGCACAAATAATGTATTGGCTAACTACAAATTGTGGGTTTATAGTGTGTTTTCTTGTCTATGGGTCCCACAGAAAGGGACTGAATGTGGGATTGCTTTAAATAAGGGTGAGGTGCAGGTTCAGGCCTCTGCATAGCAACAGATAAGCTCTGGGCTGGCCTATCTTCTCGAGGAGAATTTACATTTGCTTTTCTTTGTCTACTTTTCGACTTCTTTCAGACTCAGCTCATTTCTTTCCATAACTCATGTTCCCATTGTTGACCCTCCTTTCTTGCTTGCGTTACTCACTTGGCTTTCTTTCTGCTTTCCCTCTTTGCTAGCTCCCTTCTTCGCCCTCAGATCACTGAGCTCTGCCATGTTTGCATCCTCCCCCAGATCATCTCGCCAGCTGTGGGCTTCTCCTCTGTTCCCCTTTGACAGGCACCTCCTTAACGTCAGGAACCGACTCTCAACTAATTATCTGGGTTGCTGATTAGCAGTTTGCGAGGACAGAGATGGCCTGGGCTTTTTGTTAAGGCTCTGAGCAAATACCATTGCATGGTTCCTGGTGTGGTCTGGAAGCTGCCTTGCTGTTTTCCTGCTTGTACCCCTGTGGATTCTCCATGCAGAACTGGCTTAAGTGCATGAATGTGAATTATGACTCGAGAGGGGCTAACGCTGAGCCAGAGCTACTACGTCCATTTGGATCCATGCTGCTTGTTTCCATGCTTGTTCCCCTTCACTTCCTCCTTGATCCCACTGAAGAGCAGAAGGGACACACATCTGGTATCTGATATATTGTTTGGTTCGTCCTCTGGTTCTGTTTGTGACCCATTTGCATGTTGGGAAGGACACAGTCTGTTCAGCATACAGTATCTGGAGAGCGGTGTGAGGAACAGCTACATCTGAGAGAGAAAGAAAAGCAAAGTTGGAGGATGATTTTTCATTATAGAACTTTTTGCATCTGCAGTGTTGGAACAGAAGAATTGGTGGTGGCAACCCTTAGGTGTGGAACCTGGAGGAGCTCCCTCCTGGACTGAAGGAGAAGTGCTAGTTTTGTCATTTGGAGCTCAGTGACAAAAAAAAAAAATAATTGGGAACTGCTTTTATAAGACCTGAACAGTGCATTCCTTTTCAACTAGAAAACATCCAGCACATTTTGTGTGCTATTTGGGATATAAAAGTCACAGGCAAAAGAACAGAGAGGAACTCATTGGCTTGTGTGACCTTAATATGCGAATGGTGCAAGCAGATGTGATAAGTAGTATCTGAATTTCAGAGGATCTGAATGTTTGACTGATCTGAATGCACAGCAGACTGTATACCGTACTGTAAAATTATTTTGAGCTCTTCTCACTGGTGATATGGTGGTACATACATCTCCTGAGTTGCAAATAGAGAAAGTTGGAGGGTGCTGTGCATTGCTCTGATACACAGTGCAAGAAATGGTTGATACAGCAATTACCTGCTTGTATCTAAGCAGGTGTAAAGACTCAGCAGGCCTGAAACTGCTGAAGTCTCTAGTAGAAATTTGCACTATTGCAGTGTTGAGTGAGTTTTTCAGTCTGCACTGTTTCTTGCTTGTATCCTTGTCTTACACTGTCCTCTGTCCTGTTTTGTTACAGGGTCTCTGGACCACAGTGATGAGGAAGCCTCGAAGGAGGTCCCGACAGAACTTGGAGGGGAGGCGTTCTCCCTCGCCCTACAGCCTCAAGTGCTCCCCGACTCGAGAGACGCTGACATATGCTCAGGCCCAGCGGATTGTGGAGGTGGACATCGATGGGCGGCTTCATCGCATCAGCATCTACGATCCCTTAAAACTCATCACAGAGGATGAGTTGACTGCCCAGGACATTACTGAGTGCAACAGCAACAAGGAAAACAGTGAGCAGCCCCTTTTGCCTTCCAAATCTAAGAAAACAACTTCCAAAGGCAAGAAGAAGGAGTCCTGCTCCAAACATGCACCAGGGACATCTTTACACTTACCCCAACCCAACTTCCGTGTACTGGACTCTTTCAGCCAGCCAGATGCCCCTCCTCTTCCTGCTGCCTACTACCGGTACTTGGAAAAGCCTCCTGAAGACCTTGATGTAGAAGTGGAGTATGACATGGATGAGGAGGATCTGGCATGGCTGGAAATGGTCAACGAGAAAAGAAGGGCTGATGGTTATGGAACAGTTTCTGCTGACACTTTTGAGCTGCTGGTGGATCGATTGGAAAAGGAGTCATACCTTGAGAGCCGGAACAACGGGGCTCAGCAGTCCCTCATTGATGAGGACGCCTTCTGCTGTGTCTGCATGGACGATGAGTGTCACAACAGTAATGTCATTCTGTTCTGTGATATCTGCAATCTGGCCGTGCACCAGGAGTGTTACGGTGTGCCCTATATCCCTGAGGGGCAGTGGCTTTGTCGCTGCTGTTTACAGTCCCCTTCTCGCCCTGTGGATTGTGTCCTTTGCCCGAACAAAGGGGGAGCCTTCAAGCAGACTAGTGATGGCCGCTGGGCTCACGTGGTTTGTGCCATCTGGATCCCAGAGGTCTGCTTTGCAAACACTGTTTTCCTGGAGCCCATTGAAGGGATCAACAACATCCCTCCAGCTCGGTGGAAGCTCACATGCTGTATCTGCAAGCAGAAGGGCATGGGAGCTGCTATTCAATGCCACAAGGTGAACTGTTACACTGCTTTCCATGTCACCTGTGCCCAGAGGGCTGGTCTCTTCATGAAGATTGAACCCATGAGGGAGACCAGCATCAACGGCACGACATTCACTGTGCGCAAGACTGCCTATTGTGAGAGTCATTCCCCACCTGGGATGGTAAAAAAGTGGTCTCCAGCTGCTAGTGGTGATGGGCAGGAGGACACTGTGAAGGAGAAGGGAGAGGAGGAAGCCAATTCTGCCCCTTCCAAAGGGTCTCTGAAAAAGAACCAAGTGAAATTGAAGCAAAAGATCAAAAAGGAGCCTGGTGATGTAACCAAATGGCGTTCATCTGTGCCCATGGTGACCATCACACAAATTCCCTCTTACAGGTGAGTGTTGCAGGTTTAAGGAAGGAGTTGAACAGCTGGAGCTGAACAGGATCTGTTTTAAGGACTCAGTCCCTGTCATTGTTGAACTTGGAAACACTGAGTCTTCAGTCAGGGCCTAGCAATAAATATTGCTGTGTCCAGAGTGCTCTGCAGCATAATTCCTGACTGGCTTTCTTCTATGTGAGTCTCACTGGCATATTGTGCTTTTCTTGCTTTGCCAAGCAGCCATCCTAGACTGTTGTGTAACACAGATTTCATGGTGGTCCCTAACAGCAAACACCCATCTGGCATGAAGGTGTTTTTAAAATACTTCAGGCATTACAGGTTGGTAGGCAGGTAGGGGTCATCCCACTATTGACCTTTTTTAAGTCTCATTTCATAATTTCTTAATTTCTCCTTTTATTACAGAGCATGTCAAACCTGTCAGTGTTGCAAGCAGCTTTGAATTTGACTGTTTATTTTTTCTTCCAGCTCTTCCTCGTGCAGAACTAGGTAGTGCTGAATTTTTGTTTGGTGCCTTAGGAAGTGTGTTGATGTGTTGCTGGTATTTTAATAAATAGGCGTTGGAAACTGCTGATAAGGCACCATGTATAATCTAAGAATGGTAAGCAAGGGTTAAAATAGGTGATATATTATTACTGGGCTCCTTTCAAGACTCCAGCTTAGTAAAATCAGGCTTAAATGCCCCCTGGAAAGTTCTTAACACGGAAAGTAGTTTTGAAATTAAGGCTTGGAGCTGAATTGGTAATTGCTTACCTTGACAGTGCTGGGGCAAGTGCTTGGTGAGACCCTCCAGCCAAGTTGCTACTAACACAGGGATATATTGTGAAAAGTAGGCACATATGTATTCATGCTGAGGAGATCCCAGATCGTACCAGTTTATGTTTATTTCAGAGTGTGCTTGACACAGCACTGCAAAGCCTCATCGGGAAACCGCAGAGTCACAATTGCTTTGCACTTGGCTCTATGACACCTCTTTGCTTCCTTCAGGCTGAACAAAATTTGCAGTGGGCTCTCCCTCCAGAGGAAGAACCAGTTCATGCAGAGGCTCCACAACTACTGGCTGCTGAAGCGGCAAGCGAGGAATGGGGTGCCCCTGATCCGGCGCCTGCACTCACATCTCCAGTCCCAGCGGAACACAGAGCAGGTACTGGTCCCCAGCTGAACACTCATGGGAGGATGGAGAGCTCGCATTCCGGGGGAAGATGTGCTTGGCACTTGGCTGAGGAGGGCATTAAGGGTGAAAGGATCGGAGGCCTGATTTAAGTGTCTTCTGGTCTCCTCGGTATGCTCATGCCTGAAGAACTGAGCTAGTATATTAGTGGGATATCCATTATGCCACTAAAATTTGTGTTGATGAGTCTGCAGGTGGGAGTTTTTCCCCTGAGTTAGGAGACCCAGGATTGCACAAGGGTGTGATGGACCCTTGGTGGACTGATCTCTTAGATGATTTATAAAATCACATTTCTTGCGAGTGATTAAAGAAAATGGGTGTTAGCTCCAGAGTTTTGGCCAAATTCCAGTTTGGGTCATTCTTCCTGCAGCTTCAATTTCTGCCCGTCCCGTGCACATTCATATGGAAGTTTAGACATAATCATCAGCTCTGGACTCCTTTGCTTCCTCCTCTGAGCTGGTGTCTAGAGTCACTCGATCTCGATGCTATTAAGCTGCACTGCATTTGGCATGAGAAGTAGTTGGTGAACCAATGAAGCAGTTGGACTCTATCCTCTAACATAGCCTGTCAGTAGGTATTGTGTACAATGCGCACGTATATTTTTACTATAGTTGGGGGAATTTATAGACCTTTCATTTGCAAGAAGACTGCCCTGGGTGATAAATAAAAAAATTATTTCCCACTTATCAGCGTGGAGCTTGGGAAAGTGCAGCATTTCCTTGGTGTATTACATTGGCAATTTACTGTATGTAAGTTCTTAAAAACAAATGTCCTATTAATATAAGCCGTGAAGATCTTGTATAGCAATTGTCTTCTTGGGAATTGTGTGAAAGTGTATGCGCTTCATGTATATCATCCAAGCCATTAAGAAAGCTACAGATTTAGGGGAGGAAGGGTGATTTTGTTGAGAAGCCACTGAACTTGGATAGGTTTTCTGTCTTGGAAGGTGTGAGCTCATCTCCTAGTGTTGGCTGTTCCTTTGTATTTTGGCAAATGTCTTTCCATGGCTCTATTTCTTATTGGTTACAAGGAGGATAATAATAGCTCCTTCCTCCCCTGCTTTTGGTCACCTTGCCTTTATATTGTAAATGCTTTGGGCTGCTGCTTCAATGCACAGCAGCCAACAGAAAAATTTCCAGCCTCTGTAATAAACTTGGATATAAAACCTGGGAGGGTGTAAATGACCATGCACTGAAGTGTGTTCCCAGAGCGTAGCTACAGTATAACTTAGGCTAACTTCAGAGATAATATAAAATCTAGAAAGACTGATGTTGTGTTTGTTACAGCTACATGCTGTAGAAAGGAGGGGACATAGTCTAAACAAGAGGTAAGTGAATAGGAGGAAGAGGAGAGCAATTCAGTGGGGATGCCTAGAAAAAGAAGGAAACACAGGAAGCCAGTTGTGTTTTTTATCTCACCCCACTGCTGTATCTTACAGAAGGAGCAGGATGAGAAGACCAGTGCAGTGAAGGAAGAGCTGAAGTACTGGCAAAAACTGCGGCATGACTTGGAGCGGGCTCGTCTGCTCATTGAGCTGATCCGTAAGAGGGAAAAACTCAAACGGGAGCAGGTGAGTAGTTTTGGCTGTTGAGTTGCTGCACTTAACTTCAGCCCCATGCAAGCACTCTGTGCTGCAGGAGACAGAGGAGGAACACAACAGTTTTTCTTGAGCCTTTTCCTCTTTTCATAGAGTCTGACTGTTGGGTGCGCAGAACTCTCTCTCCCTGTGTCAGTCACAGGTTTGCACTGTGCAGCCTCTGCCCTCAGAACCAGGGCTGGGCTGCAAAGTGCTGGGAAAATGTATTTGCATAACTAATAGTGGATTTGATTTCTGACCTACAGCATCCCTTCTATTTCTGGGCAAGGGTTTTGCAGAGTAGAAGTTAGATCTCCTTTCATGATAATTTCAGGAGTTTGGTAACACCTACTCCAGAGAAGGGTCTAAATCACAATTCAGCTCTTGATCTCTAAAGCTAAAAATTCCTGTCATTTGTCTTTTATGTACATTTTTTGGATGAAAAAGTTTTATGATGGAGACACTTTACTAAATTTTCCAGTTTGCTCTTTGAGCTGTGTGCGTATCTCCAAAGTTGCACCAGTGAAGGTTGCTTCCCATGCTTGCCAGCTTTTCCTGTTGAGGGTCTTTGCTCGCCTTTGGTTGCTGCACCCTCGACAATGCTCTCTGGCAGGAGTATCTTCAAGGACAGCTTCATGAAAGGCTCACCTTGCATACAGTGAGCCCTTACACGTGTCCTCAGGCCTTGCCTGGGTGCTTTCAGGCTGTCTGCAGGGAGCCAGGCAGAGGGAAAGCAGCATTCTCTGTGATCACAGCTCCTCTGCAAGCAATTTTTTTGTGACCAGAAATTACCCATAGCTTTTCTGGAGTCCTTTTGATGCCAGCACTGCTTCATTTGCTCCATTGTCCTTGATTTACATCAGTAGGTCAGCCCTGCTTGCTGTATGGACATATTTTAGGTAGGAGGATGAAAAAAAAAATCATTCTTGGGCTTTGTTCACCTTTGATATCTTGACATATCCTTGCCACAGCTAAATCTATAAAAGCTTGTGGAAACTATGTTGTGCTTTATAAAACAATAAAATATCACAGAAAAGTGTGTCTAGTTGGAGCTCTATCCCAGCCCACCTTTTAGGTGAGTGGAGAAGGATGCTCCAGAATCATGCATCTTTGTTTGACTTCTTTCCTGTTCTGGGGGAAAAGTGTGGTCTTTATATCTTGTCTTCATTCATTCTCTCACTGATGCTGTCTTGTTGCTTAGCACATCAGTTTGCTTTGTGTAAACAGACTTGCTTACCTTTGCTGTTGGAGTGGTTGATTTAATGACATAACGAGCAATTATAAGATCAAAGAAATTAAAATGTTAAAAGACAAATAAATACTTTTATCCTGTTCCAGTCTTCTTTGAATAGATTTTCAGTACCACAACTTGTTTGCTTGAAATCAAATAGTATTGGAGACTTCATAAGGGATATGAGAAACTGTATTAGGAATTTGCAGACATCAAACCACCGTTGTTTTTTGGCTTCTGCCTGAAGTCTGAGAGCTTATATCTTAAACTTTATTTATGCTCTATAGTCTAATTATGGATGTTGTTGTTCATGTAAACGCCTGCATACTTTCAACTTTTGTATATTGTTGCTAATTGGCATAATAATAATATCTTGAGGCAGGGAGTTATACAGGATAATTTACCAAGTGTGAAAAGCCTCTGCCTGTTTTCATTTTCAGTTGTAGTATCTTTTAATTTTCGGGGGGTTCCTCCTGTTTTGACTTGACGAGATTGAATAAACAGGAGTTCCTCATATATAAAAGGATTGGACTGTGCAGTTAGACTCTGTAAAGTGCTGTCTGCTGATGTACATCCTGCACATGGAGAGCACAATGCGTTTGCCAGAAGTTCTACAGCAATGAGTCTACCAGGCTAGTGGTATGCCGACCTGAGGTTTCCACCACTGAGTAGAGCCGGGGTGATGATTCAGAAGAAACTGGAGGGAAACACCACTTACGTATCCTGTCCTCCGTAACTGTGCTCATCACTGTTTTCTCATTCCTAGGTCAAGGTTCAGCAGGCTGCTATGGAGCTACAGCTGACCCCTTTCAATGTCCTTCTGCGCACAACACTGGATCTACTGCAGGAGAAGGATGCTGCCCAGATCTTCACAGAGCCTGTTAACCTGAATGAGGCAAGTCTCTTTCCTAGAGGTGTCTAGTGGGTTGTAGATAAGATATTGCTGAGCAGAGGGTCATGTGCTGTCATAACCCTAGAAGCATAAACTACCTTGTCCCAAGCTCCTGGTGGACTAAAGAATATCTGAAAAAGGACTCATGATGTGAGTATCCCTCCGGGCCAAAAAAGGGCATTTTTTTCTGGAAACTTTAGCACATGTTGTACAAGTAATGTTTTGCAGAGCCAGGGTGTGTCTGCCTTGACTGGGTGACACAGAAATGAATTTCTGGCGCTGCCCCTTGCCAGTGGAAAGGGCATTTAGAGTGCTTATGATGGATGCACTCTAGTTGGCTAGTAAATGGTTTTTGTAATTGTACAGGTTTTATATGTTTAGGTTCCAGATTACCTGGAATTCATTTCCAACCCAATGGATTTTTCCACCATGAGGCGGAAGCTGGAGTCCCACCTGTACCGAACATTGGATGAGTTTGAGGAAGACTTTAACCTTATAGTTACCAACTGCATGAGGTATAATGCTAAAGACACGATTTTCCACCGAGCAGCTGTCCGGCTCAGAGACTTCGGAGGAGCGATATTGCGTCACGCACGGCGGCAGGCTGAAAGCATTGGCTTTGACACTGGTGTGGGGATTCACCTGCCTGAGTCACCCAAAACCGAGGACTTTTACTGCTTTTCTTGGGAGGATGGTGAGTACTTATTATCATTTTTTTCTCAGGCAGATCATAATTTTTGTTCTGAGCATGTCTTTCAGCCTGCACAGAAATCACAGCCATCATTCTACATACAAGACTTTTCCTATCCATCTGTTTACCTAGGCATATATCTAACTCCTTTAGAGACTCAGAGAGCAGGATTTCAAGTGAGCTGGGCACTCTGAGCTAGGTGCAGCTTAGCTCCAGCTCTCTTAGGGCATGTCTGTCTCGGAAGAGCCTTGTAAACTGCTCGTGCTCTTTGATTTGTGCTGTGCCTGTAGTACAAACTTGCTATTTTACAAAGCAGCGCAAAGGTGGATGTAGGATTTTTTGCTCTAGGGAAAGCTCATGCATTTCTTTGTATTGTAAATTGGCAAGGTGTAGAGCCACTGGGTTAAATGGAGCACTGAGGTCTGGGAGGGGGTGATGGGGCAGTCAAAGTAGTGGAACCCAATCAATCCTTCTAGCTGAGACTTCCCATTCCTAACATGGTTGCATCCATTCCTACAGCCCTCTTGAGATGCAGCTCCAAAGCATTGGTTGAATAACTTGGCTAAACTTAGTACAGAATACTTAGGCCAATATGAAGCACTCAGAGCTTGCAGTCTGCCATCTGCTTCCTAAATGTTGAAGCTCTCTTGGGTACAGATGGAGAGTCATTGTAAAATTTGTGTTGGTGTACGATAGTATGTCTTTCAGCTCTCTGTCCTGCTCCTTTGGAGGCCAGCCCTTCAACAGAGCCAGAGGAATGGCAAAC
This sequence comes from Neopelma chrysocephalum, assembly GCF_003984885.1. Classification (NCBI taxonomy): domain Eukaryota; kingdom Metazoa; phylum Chordata; class Aves; order Passeriformes; family Pipridae; genus Neopelma; species Neopelma chrysocephalum. The sequence goes on from NW_020897763.1 coordinate 4,410,665, forward strand.
GTTATGTTTTGACCAGTTCTGTTTGTGGTCTGATTTTGTCATTTTATCTGACAACGAAGTAGGTTTCTGACAAGGACCTAGACTGTGAACTGTTCTGTGTGGGGTGCAAACACGTCCTTTCACTGTGGTCCCTGGGACAGTAAGGGGAACTAAAGGGCAGTGCAAGTTAAATCAGCTGCTTTTTGCCCAAAGGAAGGAAGTCAGAACTCCAAAGTTAATGATTGCTAAATCCCCAGACTAAAGCGATTGATTCATGAATAGCATCAAAGGGAGTGAAGTGTGGCAGTGGTCCCAGATGCTTCTTCAAGGAGCCTTACTCCTTCCCTTCACTGTTACAATCTCTTTTGATGCAGTGGATAACATCCTCCTCCCGGAGAACCGAGCTCACCTCTCCTTGGAGGCCCAGCTGAAGGAGCTGCTAGAAAAACTAGACATAGTGAGCACCATGCGGTCCAGTGGTGCACGGACACGACGCATCCGGCTCCTGAGACGGGAGATCAACTCCATTCGGCAGAAACTGGCCCAGCAGCAGAACAAGACCATGGCCAAGGGGGAGACTGTGCTGTGGGACCAGAGGCTGGAGAAAACATCAAGGGATGGGGATGAGGAAAGGGAGAAAGGTGAGAGGTTGCAGCAGGATTTTAATTCCAGCTCTCAAGTGCATGTCAGCAGTCAAGACCTGCTGTTTCTCCTGTCTGTGGCCCTGGTGAAAGATGAGAATTGCTGTCTGTAGTTTTGAGAATAAGTCTTTGTCAAATGTTCAGTCAGGTTTTTTACTCCTTTAGCAGATGATGCCAAGCCCCCGCACCCTCCAACCCTGGAGCCCACAGGACCTGTACCCTCCCTCTCGGAGCTAGACTCTCTGCAGGACCCTCCAACACTCAAACCCATCAGTGAAAGTAAGTCCTTGAATCAGCTGCAGAAGAGGGTGGTGTTGGACAGGGAGCTCTTTGACAAGAAGGCTCTGCAGCGGGAGAGCCAAGCCTTCCAGCGCCTGCTCACCAACAACAGCCTGAATGGACTGGCCTTGTCGCCTGCAGACACCCCTGCCAGCCCCTCCTTCAGCAGCGTGGGCCGACGAACATCTGTCCTTTTTAAAAAAGCTAAGAACGGGGTGAAGCTGCAGAGAGGTCTGGACTGCTCCCTGGAAAACAGGGAGGACCGCAGGCAGAGCGGGCAGCTTTCACCCTCCTGCCCTGATGGGGAGCGACAAGCTCGGAAGCGGCCACAGAGCAGAACCTGCAATGAGAGCAATCGAGAAAAGTCACCCAGGCAGGCAGGACAGAGAGGTAAGGAAAGACTGGACGTGGCACTCAGTGCCATGGTCTAGTTGACCTGGTGATGTTAGGTTATGGGTTGGACTTGATGATCTCAGACGTCTTTTCCAACCTGATTGGAAATCCCAGTTCTTTGGGATTTCTTTTCCCTTGGAAACTGTGAGATGGAACCGAGGACATAGAAATCCTGGGGCTGAGTAAAAACTTCTGCATCCAAACTACACACCTGGAACTGACTTTATGCTTAGAAGAAAACATAGGCTTCATGACCAGATGGGCCTGGTGAAAGCTGCATCTCTTCCACATGTTTCTAAAACAGGGCAGACAAGACATGTCCATAATGAGTTGCACTTCTCTTCTCCACTGACCGTACATGTTGGTTTTGGTATTTTAGTTCAGCTCTAGTCACCTCCATTTTAGACATTTAGAGGTACCAAGATGAAGCCCAGGGAAGTCACAAGTGATTCTTCTCTTTGCTAGTCTGCATGGCTGCTGTAAGAGAGAGTTTTCCATTTTGTGTAGGGCAAGCTAATGTGCCCAGCTGCTTGCAAAGCTGTTGAGTAGCCTGTCTGGAGACTCTGGGCTGAGATTTGGCATTCCTGCCCTTATAGAAGGGTTTATGTTGGCTTGATCACTCTTAGGAGTGAGAGTTTCCTGCTGCAGAAATGATGCATTTGGTTGGAAGTGTGCACCGTCTGTAGTAACACAGCACCCATGTAAGATGAGATGTTAAACATTGCTTTTAAATCAGCTGTACTCTCAGTTCTGGAGTTTAAATAAAATTGGTGGGAATACCAAGAAGATTCCTTTTCAAATTAGATCTGCAAATAAGAATAAGCAGCTGAGGTCAAATTTGGAAAGGCACGAGAGGAAAGAGACATCTGAGTGACAGCACTGTAATTTCTTTTAATTCTGTGTGAACAGCTATTGTGGGACAGTTCCCATCTGTAAGGTTTGACTTGGCCTACACTTCAAATATTACCTCATAACTATAAGGCTATCGTAAGGTTGCTAGCATATTGAGAGTGAGAGGAAAGCAGTTGAATGTGGAGATGGACTTACCAGGACAGGTTAAAGGGATCACAAATGACTTCTGTAGAGTTGAGGGACTCGCCATCATCATCTGTTGGTAATTAAAGGAGAAAGTTGTCATCTGCATTGGATACAGGTCAGAATGAGAGGCTGAAATTAAAAAAAGGGCAAATAAAAGCAAGGTGCTGGAAAATCACTGATAACTACGCAGTGACGTTTCTCCTCAGCTGAAGCAGCACTACTGGCTTTTTTTCAAGTTGCAGCACTGCTTTTTTGATACGGCCCCATCTCCTTCCATGATTTCAGACACAACTGATTTCTCCTAACGGGAGGGAGTGTCTGTTGTGATGAATCTGTGTTACTGCAGAAGCAGGTCATTGTGAATAGGATTTTCATAACAAGGTGTTTCCCAGAAATGTGCGCCTTGTGGCAATTCGATATTTACACCTAGAAAAAACAATAGTGACTTTGCCATGAGTTTGCCTTTTGTATGTATGGCTGTTGGACTTTTGGTGAGCCCATGGGAACTTGAGGGCGGTGGGTGCCTGGATGGGGGAAGGCCATTGTCATCTGGCTTCTTGTGCGTGCTCTGGGCTCGGGAATGCTCTCAGGAGTCAGTCCCTGTCATTCCCATTTGTCTCCTCGGCAGGAGTGACTAATGGCTTTGCAAAGCATGCAGAAAGTGGCTCTGACTTCGAGTGCAGCTCTGCCCTGGGCAGTGGACTGGTGTTTGAATCCTGCAGGTAAGTGCCCCATGCAAAACTGTGCCCTTGAGCACCTTCTGTGTCTGGATTTATCTCTCTGCTTTTGTTCTTTGACTTCTTCATTTTAAACCTAGCCCAGACTGTTATTTCTGTGCCTACTGTAAAAGACAAAAAGCTGCTGTGTTTCTGTCCTCTTCTTTTAAGCTATAGGTCCCAAAAGCAGGGCTTGATTTTTCAAGCAAGTGGGTATCTGTTACACTTGTCTCTCTCAATGCATGCACATTCTCTCTGCTGATGAATGCCTTGCAGTCCTTGAGAGCCAAAACTGGAAAAAACTTGAATTCAGATTTTCAGTTCAGCACTGCACGTAAAGCTGAACTTCTGCCAGCTACTGAATTGCTGCTTTCTTCCTCTCAGAAGTTTAAAAGTAGAACTAAGTGCTTCAAACATGACTTAGAACAGACTTAGAGCAAACACCTGACATCTTTTGGTCAATTTCAGTAGGTACGTATGGGTGCCATGTCAATTTTCTGGTCTTATTTACCTGTCCAGCCCTCCTAACACTGATTTAAGTTATTTCACAGCCCTTTCAACTGCACAGTAAAACCTCTGTTATGCCGGAATCACGTTTGTGTGTGCTCTGAGTGGCAGGCTGAGCACATTTGAGCTTGATGGGTAAGATCATCCAGGACAGACAGAAGCAAGATGTTTTTAGTTGATATTTGTGGTTATGTTTGCAGTGCCTTGAACATGACCCATCACTAGAGGAATACGTTTGGACGTTTTGTGCTTCCTCACAATGCATGTACTCAGTTGTGTCAGATTTCAAGCTTGCAATGGGGCAAGTTTAAGTTGGGCCCTTAAAACTATATGCCTGTGTGCACCCATTCTCAGGGCTGAACAACAGTTCAAAACTGTTAGCTGTGTAAAAATTGTTCTGCAGCAGGGTTGAAACACAGGAGCATTTTTCAAATGAAAACTCTGCTCTGCTGGGCAGAGGGATCCTAAATGTTAGCTGCCCAAAGAGGCGTATAATTTTGCACTTGTAGCTAAGGTTTGATTAGTGTTTCCATTGTAAATCTGTTTGCAAAGTCTTTCATGCCCATGACAAAGGGCAAGGCCCTGGGTTTGGAGGAGCAATTTTGATGCAAGGACTTTTCTTTGTCGCAGAGTGATCCTACCTCCACAGTCAGGTGCTGGGCAACCCAAGGGCAGCATGTGGCACCCCAGTAAATTATCTCTCTTTGCACATGCTGAGCCCCTTGTAGGCGTAGAACCTTCAGCTCTTCTTTGAGATGAGACACACACCCAGCACTTCATCTCTTCCCCTGTTTTCTGGGCTGTGTGTCCAGATCTTCATCTCAGTCATTGCTTCTTCTGTAAGCTGGATGCTACCATGACCTCTGTGCAGATCTTACAAGAAGTTATTGCAATAAACTATTGTGAGAAGCTGCATTGAAGGGAAACAGAAGGAGACACCTGGATTTGTGCATAGTTATAGTGTCATTTAAATGGGGTTCCTTGAGTCATGCAGAAATCTTTGGTGGGGTGAGGATGCTGTCAGAACAAGACCGGGAGCCAGAAATTGCCTTTCAGGCCATGTCTTGGCCTTATGGCCCCACCATATTTGCCTGCATTTCCCCATCTGTAAGTGATGGACACAAATTCATAGGGAATTCATAGGGAGTGTGTGGACTTATTAGTTGATGTTTGTACAGTACTGTGAAGACGAGAACTGTGATCTAAGTTCTTATTGCAAGAACTGCAAGCAATTCACATAGTAAAAATTACATTAGAGCTATGTGACACCCCCAAAACAAGGAATTAAAACCAAGCTGATGTCTCATGGATAACTTGTACAATTATTCTATTTAGGAACAATTCTGTTGACTGCTTTTTCTCCAGTCTTTGAGCACCAAAGTCACTCAGAATAGGTTGCTTATTAGGAAACTGTAAAAGAAGAAAATAATTACAATATATGAAAAAATATGATTGCTTGAGGTGAAGATAGTCCGTTTTCTGAAATGTTTGTAGTATTGTAGTAATGAGGTGAAAGGGCATTCAGGATATGGGCTGAAGGAGCCCAGTTGCATATTGGAGTTGGTTTGGAGGGCTGCTGAGTCATAAGTCTATACACAACTGGCATAGCTCATGAAAACTCCAAAAGCATCACTGCATCAGCTCTCAAGTGTGACGTCTTTGCTGGGTTTCTTTCTCATGTTTACGGCTTGGTTTCTATTAGGCCCTTTCATAGTTAATGGGAAAGCTGGGATGATGTCCACTGTGCTTTCACCAGAAGAGATCACATTTTGCTCAAGTATTCAGTTTTCTTTTCATGTCAGTGAGGCACCAAGTGCCGTAATTTTTCAGTATTTTAGACAGAGCTGGGGAATCTGTTTCCTTGTCCTTGTTTTCAAGGATAATCTGTTTTCTCCTAATGCCCTTCTTTTCCATATCTTTCTAACAGTGGTTTGATGCCTCCTAAGCGCAGTCGAGGAAAGCCAGCTCTTTCTCGGATGCCCTTCGTGGAAGGTGTGAATGGAGATCCTGATTTCAGTGGCTCAGGTGAGAATTGCTGCACAGCACACACTGCTCTGGTCCCACCGCACTGTAGGGCTGACATCCATCTAAACCAAAGGGAACACATCCCAAAGCACACCAGGAACCAGTCCTGGACAACCTATCCAGGTTTTATGATCAGGCTGCTGACCTGCCTGGGCATTATTACCTGCTTTGTTACAAATTTAGGTTATTGCATAAAAGATTTTTCCTGCTTTCACCTTTGCTGATTGCTTATGCCCGGTCTTCTCCTTGGAAGGATACTTTCTTTTGGGCTGGTGCGTGTAATGTGCCTGGCACTGTCTTCTCCTGCTTTGGGACTAGTTCTCTTTAATGATGCTGCAATACAAAGAGTTAATTGTAAGAGGGGTCTCTCTGGAGATGACTTCATAGCTGTTCCCTCTTGTATTGCTTGCAAGGTCCTCATAAGAAAGTTGTCTTTGTCAAACTGTGCTGTATGTCTATAAAATTGTCACACTCCTCACTTGTCACTACCCAAGGCACTACACCATTCTTTCAGTGCTCACACAACCAGAGTCTTGTCTTTCTTATGGTATGTCAGCGATAGAGTTATTGCAGGTCTGTGCTGAAATCAGAATTCAGCTTTGATGCCGTGGAACGCCCGTGCCCTTCTGTGCAGCTGCCGAGTGCAGGCTCTTGTCATGGCTCTTTGAGAACCATTATTATCCTGGACTTTGTGTGTTCAGCAGTCTTCTTTGGAGATAAGCTTACAGAGTGGGGCTGGTAACATGATAATTAGGCTCAGTGGGACAATTCTGTGTCTTAGAATATAATTTGATTAATGGAAGAATATGTCTGGAATGCAATAGTGGAGAAGCACATCAAATCTGTCTTGACAGGGTGCTCGCTTGGGTTGTACTCAGCATTTTCTAAATTCAATTTTCAATGCCAGTTGTTTGATCATTTTCCCCACAGCAAGCATTACTTGCTATAAAATTTGCATTTAATGAAGATTACTCCGTTTCCAGGACCATGAGCTGGTAGATTTCATGTGTATGACCAAATCCATTTCTTGTATAGCCATTTGATTTCAGTGACTCAATTGGATTAATATTTCCATATTGAAGAGTTCATGTGAAGCTACATGCATGCATAGACTTGGACCCATGATTTAAGAGGCTGTGGCTTTATCTTAATGCTGAACATGACTGTACTGACAGAGCATAAAGAAGGCTAGAGCTCAGTGCACACTAAATTTTATCATAAACTTACTGCAGATGAGATGTGTATCATATCACATCTCGTTTGGCCACCCAATGCACGTGGGTACAAACAATAAGTGGCTTTCCATTTTGTTCTGTCAGAGGTTTTAAGTACAACAGTAATTCATCTATTTTAGCTGATTGCTACTGAGACAATGCGGGCCATCATACCTGGGTTAGATGACAGTGTGGTTTCTTGTGTTACCATAACCCTTTTGCTAGTAATAGCCCTTCTAAGCCGTGTGTCCTCCTGTCCCTTAGGCAGAACTCTCTTGATGTCCTTTGAGAGTCAGGCTGAGCTGGAGCCCTTGGAGCTTGTGTGGGCCAAGTGCCGTGGCTATCCTTCCTACCCTGCCTTGGTAAGTATCCTGCTGCTCTCTCGCAGCCTGTACTTGCAGTGCAGGTAGCCCAGAATACAGTGCTAGTGTGCAGTGTAACCAGACAGAAAAGGAAAACTTCCCAAAATAATGCAATATGTGTTTTTTTTTCTTTCCCCTTTGCACAGTTAATTTTCTCTGTGCTCATTGTTTCAGAGCACTGCAGAGAATTTATAAAACATTGGTCTCTCATTGTCAGGGATAGGAACTCCCCTTCCCTTCCCTTCCTTCCCCTCCCCTCGCCTGAAAGTAATTAGTACTTTTGGGATGAGAAGACGTAAATTTTATAAATGCAGGCACCGTGGTCCACTGTTGTCTTAAGTGCCTGCACATTTTTCTGTGTAGTGAGTACAACTCCATATGTAGGTGCCCTATCATGTATATCCTCTTTCAGTAACCATGTTTGATTTAAATATGAGAATATATTCATGTGCATTTGCACTTAGTCCCTTGAACAATACTTCCTTAATATTTATCTCTTTGGATGTTTTTCATGTTTATGAAATCCATAAACCTGTCTTCATTGAGCACCATACTTGGTTTCAAAGCAAAACATGGCATGCAGGTGTTGCTAAGAAGTGCCACTACCACTGCAGGCATTTCAGTGCTTGTTAAGTTGTCAACAGAGATTGCTGAAATAAGGATATGAGTAAGAACATGAGATAGGCTAACCATGTTTTGTTGTTTCTGCTGCTTTTAAATATACTCCTTGAGATATGACTTTTCCTGCCATCTCTGCTCCATTTAATTTCCGTGTGGCTGCAGCCATGCCCTTAAGTACCTTTCTGGTTCGGATGGCAAGGACAGACAACTCTTGTGACTGCTGACAAATTGTAAGGGCTAAAAGAAAGTGGCCATTACAGAAATTAGAGGGGTCTCTACATCCAAGCAGCAGAGCTGTGAGACTGGGCATAAGCTGACACAGTGTGCAGGCCTGGCTGTGACTGAGCACAGTTCTGATGCCATCAAAAACGGCGGATTCTGCTGGAAGTGTGACGCTCATCTATACTCTTACTCTAAGTGGGAGCCCAGAGGAGGGAACAGCTGTGGATCTGCTAGCCATCTTGGTCAACAAAAGCATTTTTAGTTCTCTGTGTGGCTGCAGCCAGAGTTAAACTGTGGTTTAGAATGTATTTAACCACTGAGATTGCCTCCAAAAAAGGCTTTTTTTTTTTTAATAGCAGCCTGTTGTGGTGGTAAAGTGTCCTTAATACTACAGATGGCCAATGTCAAAGCCAATCTACTTTTTCAAGACCTTAGGAGGCAAAGAAGAATAGATGGAGTATTGCATCCACCTTTTGCTGTTTTGTTCTCCTCCTGTGATCACATAGCACAATTTGGACACTGGGGAGAATTGATGCATCTGTTGTTACTTCTCTTCAAAATTACTATAGTCTGTTACCCTAGCTTGATGAAGCCAGCACTGCTTGTCAACTCTCTCAGAATATTGGACCTGATTTTAATCTAATAGCAGTGTAAATCTGAGCAATGCCACTTAAGTCAACTGGGTTGTTCCAGAATGGAGCTGTTGTGAAATCATGTTATGCCTGTGGAGTACAGCAGTCTTGTTACATTTATTGTATGATTTTGAAGTGAGGGAGGGAGATCTTTGCTGAACACAACAATACTGAGTTTGTACTGAATTACCAATTAGTGTAGATGCATCTACAGCCACACAGAACCACATATTAATTAGATCCTTTCACTTTTTTAAGATTGGATGCCTGACTTTCGAACTGACTGGCTTCCTACAGGGGAAGGCTCGAGGACAAAGTTTTTTTAGAAAGAGCCACTGAAACGTAACAAGCAATTTTGCTTACCATGCAAAGTAGACTTATTTGTCTAGCTTGGATAGACTGAAAGAACAGAAAAAAATGCCTTATCTTCATTACTTGGAAGGATTTTGTTCTTCAATATCCTTTCCCTGTGTCACTAGATAATCGACCCCAAGATGCCGCGTGAGGGTTTGCTTCACAATGGAGTCCCCATCCCTGTCCCGCCCATGGATGTGTTGAAGTTGGGGGAGCAGAGGCAGACAGAGGCAGGAGAAAAGCTCTTCCTTGTCCTTTTCTTTGACAACAAGAGAACCTGGTGAGTGTGTGCAGACAGGCCTGTGGTGAGTGCTGTTGCAGAGAAGGAAGATTTAACATAATCTTTGGTATATGGGAGCACACAGGGATTATGATGATGATGATATTATGTGCAAATTGGAGAATTTGAACATGCAGCAGTCAAGAAGAGTCTAAATAAAAAAGACAGCCTGCTTTTCCCAGCCCAGTCACACAACATCTCACAGTTCCACAGTGAACAGTCCAGCATCCTACACTCAAGGGTCACATCACCACGAAAATACTGAGGCACACTGAGAGTCAATTTGCAGCAAATTACAGAGAGCATTTGACTTTAAAACACTAGCAGACTAAGCAGCCTGTTCCAATGCTGCACAAAAGATTTGCCAGAAATTTCCAGGGTAACATTTTTAAAATGCTGAGTTTATTTCATATTTAGACTTGGCTGATTTTTCGGAGGTGCTGAGTACCTGCAGTTTTCAAATCAAGATCTTTGTTTAGGATGGAAAATGTAGGTGTAAGTACGTAGGTTCAAAGCAAGTGAAATATCTCAAGGCCTTTGTTGTTCTGCTTCAGACAGACTGAATCTGCTGATTTTAGCATTAATTGCCGACCATGCTCACATGGTAACAATAAACCACCCAGATGTAATAAGTCATAAACAAGTGAAGTGCCTTAAGAATACTAAAAAGACTCTGAAATCTGTGTATGAAACAATGGGAAACTTGTAAAATTGGAGAATTATACTGGAAAAGAAAGAGGTGACAGCCACATGCTGAGCCCACTGAATGTACCACATGGGAACATGAACCACGCAAATAAGCTGTCACACACAGGAGGCAATATCTGTGTGCAGCTGGTATCACAGATCAGAGAGCTTATACTGCAGACAGAGCAGATGCTGGACTGTTGGGATGCTGTGGGAACAGAAGATAGATGGGCTTGCCTTTCCTTCTCCTGCCTCTATAAAATAATGTATCAGGAATTTAAAAAGAAGCCTTGTTTCAAGAGCCCTTCTCCTTAGTCTCCTGAGGAAGGTTTTTGCTGGCATTCCTGGAAGAGTAGTGAAGCATGAGATCAGGGAAGGGCCAGAGGCTGGAGGAAGGAGGTGAACATTGCCTGAAGGTGGTGTCAGGGCTGGAGGGAAGATACACTATTGGGAATAGAGCAGAGCCAAACACATAGTGGGGTGAAGCAGCAAGGGAGAGGGTTTCCCCTTACATTTTGGGGCTGCAGCAGTGTTTTATGCAATCTAAAGAGATGGAGACAAGGTGCAGTGCAGGCAAAGTATATGCCATCTGCTTGGGAAGTTGAGATTGTGATCACGTATACATCACTTGAGGAGTATTTCTGTGTTCTCTGGGGAAAAGAGGTGTCAAGAGACAAACTCCTGAGGCTTTTTATTAGAACACTGCATTGTTTCACTGTTCCTGATTACCAGAACTAGTTGATACGGAGCATGTTCCTTAAAGAGGTACTAATGATTTTTAGCAGAAAATCAATGGCAGTGCCATGCTGTAGTCATCATTTTGAAAAACCTAAATCCAAGCTTGTAATTGAAACTACCTTTCCAACAAAAATAAGCATTTCCTTGGCTTTGCCCTGCTCTTGTTGAATACAAGCTCTGCTGCATGTTTACACTCTTAAGTGGCCCCTTAGAGCCTTGTTTGTAGTTTGTGGGAAGATAAGGCACCTCAGGAAAGTCCTAAATTTCTACTGACTTCAATGATGTTGCAGAAGGGTCACAAACACTGAAATTGTCCCTCATCTTTGTGGTGAAGATAAGCTGAGCTGCCCTGGGTCGCCCATGTTGGCTGGCTGGGAAATGCATTGAACTGTGCTAGCAGTGGCTGAGGTTGAGCTCCTAGGGGCTGGACTTCATTAAGAGAGATAGGTGGCGTGTTTCTCAGTGTACTGGTTAATCTGGATGCAATAAAAACCTGCTACAGACAAGGCATTTGCAATTAAAGTCATCCATTGAGGTTAGCCTGGGCTTCGGCCATGTCAACTGGAAGTTGCCTGTTTTTGGGTGATACTCAGATAGTTGTACCCACCTAACCTCTAATGCTTACAGCTTCTTGGAACAAGACAGAGCTTGCTTGGGGATAAAAACTTACTTTCCACCATGGAAGCCCCTGTATTATTTTCTGCTCTGTGGAACACAGGGATTTCCGAGTTTCCCCTGTAGCTCCAAGAAGCATTGAAAGCCTTGAGTAAGGACTCCAAGGAGAGAGAAGACTGTGCTTGGAAGGCATTTTGGCTACAGGTGGTTCTTCTATGTCAAATGCAGGCATTTAAACATTTGTAGCATCATTGTGGGTGTTAATGATAAACAAATATATTACATAAGCGTAACTGCTCCTGGAGAGGAGATAACAGCCAGTGATTAATGGCTGCTGAGATATGTGGGGAAAGCTTGAGGAGCTGGAAACTCCCAGGAGAATGTCCTTGGCCTGTAGCAGCCATGCAGTAGGAATGAGCCAGGTACACTGAAGCAGTCGCACCCCTGCTGATTGCTCAGGTATTGCAAGGGTGAGAGGCCTCCAGGTGTTTGCTCTTCTTTCCCCGTTTTCCCTCTCGATACCCTTGGTGACGGGTCTTTGCGCTCTCTACTGCAGGCAGTGGCTTCCACGTGACAAAGTCTATCCCCTTGGTGTTGATGACACAGTGGACAAGTTAAAGATGATGGAAGGACGAAAAACCAGCATCCGCAAGTCTGTGCAGGTGGCATATGACCGAGCCATGATCCACATGAGCCGAGTGCACGGAGACCATCCCTTCATTACATCCAGTTACCTGTAAAGGTGCTCACTGCATTGGCAGAGTGGACCATCTCATGCACTGACTGGCAGGGGAACACTGTTCCCGGCAGCTTTCAGCAGTCCTCAAAGTACCGTGAAATGTGCCAAAAAAACCTTGTCCAGCTTCTTTCTGAATGTGTCTGCTGAAGAGCTGGCAAGAGATGGAACTGTGTAGTCTACAGGGCTGGGAGTAAGGTAGTTAGCAAAAGCTGACAGGTGATAGGAGCCAAGGTGAGTTGATGCAGTGAGCAGAGTGCAGCACTTGGGTGATTGGTCCTCATGCACCCTCCTTTGCCCCTGCCTCCCCTGTGCTGCCAGGGTTTGTAAGTTGTCAGCTAGCCTGGAGTAGTTCCTGGGAACCTGCCACCACTGTAACAGAACAAGGATCCTTTACGGAAATCCCAGCTTGACTTTCTTGTGCCAAATTTACCCAAACCATCCTAGGCCTTTTCATTTTTCTTTAAATGATATTGTCCTATCACATAAAAAAACCCACAAAAATCATAGCTGGTAGTTCACATTATGATTTTCCTGCCTATGTACATAGTGTTTTCATGTTTAGATTTCTCTCATTGCCTTTAGGAAAGCTTGAGATATACTGATGACCTTCCCCCCCTTGCTGCACACAGTTACATGCACAGATGCACAGAGCTTTAAAGATGAAAAGCAGATTACCTGATCTGTGTGTATATGTATGTCCTAGAAATTTATTTTGTACCTGTGAATCTGCTGTTACATTTCATATCATGACTGTGCAGTACGGAATCTAAGCAAGGATAACTTCCTTTTTTTAAGAAGTAAAAGTAATTTTGAAGGTGTCTAAGTAGAGTTGAAGCAGCTCTGCAGGTACTGAGGTTGATCAGGGTTGGAGGGAGATACATCTTTTGTGTTGGTTTATGCACATTTGGTGTAAGGCTCCTCTTCCTTTCTTCTCTCTTTTCTGTCTCTTTAATGTTTTCTTCTGATGCAGTTCGGGTTGAAACCAAGCGCTAACGAGAGCACACAACCATTTTGCCATTTCCCCTTCTGCCATGCAGACATATCCTTTCCTTGGTGTGTGGGTCTCCAGCGTTGTCATTCATCCAAAGCCAAGTAAACCCAGCTCTGCAGACAATCCCTGTTGTTTTGTGTTTGCATTGCAAAACACGGGGACAAACTGATGTCTGGAAACTTGATGGCAAAATCTTTTCTATTAGCCAAGGACTTTATGATTTCTCTGATCTGTTCTGTTGCTTATCTCTTTTTGCTTTCCCATTTTCAAGAACCAAAGGTGCAAAGTAAGATTGTAGATTGAATATCACTTTGCTTTTTAACTCAATATTTTTAAATTATTTTTAACCTTTTCATACTGAAGAGAATGATAATGAATAGTGGGGACTAATCACTGCCATTTCTATTTGGTCTACTTTTTTAAAATGCCACTTCTTATACACTGGGGCATGGAACCACATTTGAAGGAATTTTAAGATTCCTGCAACATATAGAGGTAGGACATAGGTTTGTAAAAATACTAATAGTGATAATACACCTATGGAATGTGGCTAGGGAAGGATGTTGTGTATATAGTTGTAAAATGTTCTAAATTATTCAGACCTATTGTCACTATTCTTGAAGTCCTCAGTTGTGTTGCTGGGTCTTTTATATGCACACAGTGTAATTTATTTAAAGGAACATACACTTTTCTAGGTGGTAGCTCAGCTGTGGACTTGTGACCTGTGTATATGCTTTAAGGTCTTGGGAGGTGGTTTTTTTCGTGTTTGTTTGTTTTGGTTTGATTTTTTGTTTTGTTTTGGTTTTTGTTTTGTTTGTTTTTTTCAAAATGACATTTTAGAATTTGAATTGGCTAATGTCCTGCTGTTGCTACGGAACCTAAATGTTACTGTCAGTCTGCTGTAAAGCACAGATTGCTCTATTTATTGTAGAAAGTGAGTTTATTTGATTTCTAGAATTGTTTATATCAGATGGTATAAGAGGGGTAATAAGAAAATCTATGCTTGTAAAGAAAAGAAAAACATAATTTTACCTTCTATAATCTGACTGTCTGAGACTATATTTTCTCTCTGAGAAATAAATGTTCTAATGTATGAAAAAAACCAAAACACTACCCTCAAGAAGTGTTCTTCCTTGCTAGTGTTGTCCTGAAATCTAGAACTTACTGTGATGGCTTTTAATCATCTCAGTTGTCCCAGATGCAGGTGGAAAGCCTGCAAAGAGCAATGGGGAAGTGAAACACAGAGGGGTTTCTTGTCCTTGACCATCTCCTGGGGATGAGGTTGTTCCCTGTGCAATGGGTGACAGGGCTGGATGCTGCAGGGTGCAATCCCACCTTGAGCCCTGCACAGCAGCATGCTGATGGGGAAGCTGGCTGAGAGCCCTGAAGGGATGGGAATTGGCAGTCTGGGGCTTGAATTGCATCTCCTGGTGGTGCTGGACCAGGGACGGTGGGACTTGCCGGCAGATGGGATGTGGAGGCAGCAGGACGGACCCTGCAGCTGGGTCTGATCCCTGTCACGTGCCTCGGGAGAGTTTCTCAGCATGGTTTTTGCATTGTCTCTCTTCCCCGAGATGCACTTTTCCTTCCCTGCACAGGTTCATGTTCCTGCCGGCAGTGGTGCACTGCAAACACTTGCCTGACCCACACAGCTCAGTTGATAGGTTGGAGTTGTGTTGATGTTTTTGCTGTTGGGTTTGGTTTTTCATTTGGGTTTTTTTGTTGAGTTTGGTGGTGGTGGGGGTTTTTTTTGGTTTGTTTGTTTTTTTCTTTTGTTTTTTAATTCATGTTCAGCTAAGGACCACCAGGTCTGTTTCTCAGAGAAAACAACAAAAGGCACACACAGACAAATGCCTGAGAGAAACAACTCCAGGTTAGGAAAGTGATTTCTTGAGATACTGTTTGGAGTTTTATTGGCAACAAGGTTGTACCTGTCACATGCTGGGCCCCGGCCTCGCTGCCCCCTGCTTTTTCTCCACTGGGAACAGAAATGGAAAGTAGAGGGACCAGGAGCCTCCTCACCAAGACAGCCCTCATGGCACAGCAGGAGTGCTAGGAGAAACCCAAGGTGGCCCAGATTGGGTCTCCTGCCCAATGCCCTCCTACCCTCATGCCCTCCTGACTCCAGCCCTTCGCATGCGGCAGATGGTTTCTGCCCAGGGGAAGAAAATGGTGCATTAAAACATTCCCAGCTTGCCTGATTTAAAAGCAGATGCAGCAAGGCCAGCCAGATCCTTTTGCCATTCCTGGGAGGGTGTGTCCACAGGGCTGGACAGCGCCAGGGACAGCCAGTGCTGGATCCAGGATCATTCCTCCCTGTAGAGTCCTGCCAGCCAGCACTGGCAGGTCTCTACCCGGCAGTGCTCAGAGAGGCACTTGCCAGCAGCTGATGAGCCTGGATACCCTGTTTCTTGGACACAGCTCTGCCCTGCTTCCTGCTGGAAGCTCCCATCTCCTCTAACCACCCAAATTCTGTCTGTAGGGGATGCCTTGAGATCTCTATTTCTATGGCACCTCTTCCTGGCAGACCCAACACTGCAAGCACATACTGGGACAGACATTACCTGCAGGTCTGAAACACCCCCCCACCTCCAGAGTGGTCCAAAGCCCTGTGACACCACAGCCAGGCATCCTTCTTGGGCATGGAGAGGATGGGGAGAACAAGGGGTGCACATTATAAATATAAAATCTGCTACAAAGAGAAGACATATATTGTACATCTTTGACCCATATACACAAGAACACAATATACACAGAACACCCCGGAGGAGTGGGAGCTTTGTAAGGAGCTTTTGGGAGATATTGCTCCCCTACCAGCCCCGCCCTGCACCTCCCCCACACACTGGAGGGGGCTGTACTCACAGAACATCAGTCACCAAAAGTTCCATCAAGCTGGCACACATAATTCGAACTGTATGTGGATGGAGTGCTCATCGGCCCTGTCATGCCTGCCCCGCTGCCCTGGGGGAGAGGTAGGTGAAGAGGATGGAGAGAAGGAGGGAGGGCAGGCACGAGGGACTCTCTTGTGAACCCACAAAGTGCTTGGGGTCTCTGGACCCTCGGAGCGAAGGTAGGCCCTGAGAGAAACTTCTTGCCCTGCCACCCTCGTGGGGAAGGATTTTCCGGCCAGGCAGGTCTCTGATAAGGCATTTTCGTCTGGGAGATGGCGCAGTGTCAGAAGAGAGAAAGGAGCAGATGGGGTGGTGCACGTGGTGCAGGTTAACGTGAGGCAGACAAGCCCAGGGCAGGGAGTGGAGAGGACAGAAAGGCTTCATCTTCAGCTCTGGTTTATCTGTAAACCTTCCCTCCATGGTCTCCCCCAGCCCCTTAAAGCCTCCCTTCCTGGCTTGAGCCTCCAGCACGGTATAAAATACTGACAGTCGTCAAAATGGCACATCCAGGCGCATGGAGTGGCAGACAGGCACACGTTAAGAGTTAAGAGTTGATGTGAGCTCTGTACAGCAAGGATCAGCTCCCAGCTGGAGTGTCCAAGGACTTGGGATGACAAAAATGCCACAGTGATCAGATCGGGCCAGGACGACGGAGCGGGCATGGGAGAGAGGAGTGAGTCAAGTCTGGGCACCTATCGGCGGTAATGATTGGGGGCATCTGCAAACATGTACTTGAGTCTGTAGGCTTCAGCGAGCAGGAGTCCAATTTCTTCGTTACCCCAGTGTATTGTGGGCAGGTTTTGTAACAACATCAGAAGGCCCTGAAAGAAGGGAAGATGCTTAGTTTGGAGCAGTTGAAGGCAGAGTACAGATCCAGAGCAGGCTTGGGGGCGGAATGACCATAGGCAGCAGCTCTGGTCACCACACTCACAGGTCTGAAAGGCTCAGAGACAGCATTAAGATGTGCTTGTGTCTAGATCTGAATCAGTGAAGCACCTCAGATGCCTCCAAGCCCCTTCAGATAAAGGGTGCTATTATAGGCTTACAGCTGGACACAGGAAAGCAATCACTTACCGTGATCAGAGCTCAGGTGAGGGGAAGAGCTGGTATGTCATGTTTGAACTGTCCAACAGCTCAGTTCTCTGTCCTTACCACTAAGGCTCAAAAGTTACTTTTAGGGAAAGCTCCTGAGACCAGATGATCTTGGAGCCTGCTCTGAGATGACAGCTGACTGTCCACATTGGGCTCCCAATTAGAGCAATTCCCTCCCCTTTACCCCCATGGAATTATCCTCAACCTCAGTGTCTTACTTGGAAGTCTTCCTCATCTAGGATCTCCTTCCTCCACTTGATCAAGAAGGCAGCGCAGACATACAGGTGGAAATGTGAGAATCCTTCTGGCTCCGACTGTGGAGAGCAAAACTCTGGGTCAGCTCCTCCAGCTCATCTGGAGAACGACTTCCCTGGATAATGTCCTACTGGGTCACCCATCACCCAACTGACTATAATTGTCCTGGGGCCACACTGCTTTGTTTCCCTCATCTCCCCAGCTGGTGCTAGAAGACCTCTGTCCTCTCGTGTACAGGGAATCGGCCCCACAGTGACATGCCCAGCAGGGAAGTCAGTGGAAACCTGTGTACCTGGTAGGTGTCCCAGAGGCGGATGGTACAGCGAAGAGGCAGCTCCCTCATAAGCAGGTTGTTCATCCAGCGAAAGGCAAACTGCAGGTATTCGACCTCGTACTTCCTAAAGTGATTATGTACCTGCTCTGAAACAGCACATTTCACTTACACACCTGGGGACCACAGTGCCCCAGGTCCTGCACACTGCTACGAACACACTGGTTTTCACCCACTTCCAGGCTGAGACCTTTTTCTCCCAAACTCCTCCACTCCTCACCCTGTGCTACCCAGCCAGCAAATCCTGTCACCAGGAAGCTTCTGGTTGACCCCAGCCTCCTATGCTTCCATACATGTTGTAGGCAACTGTCTACCCCTGCCCTACTTACAAAGAGAGTACTACTTAAAAAGAAGGCCTCCTGCTGTTATGACAAAAGAGCCAACATGATCAGGTTCCCGTGTCACCTACCATCAATCCGGCTGACTAGCTCCTCTAGAGCTTTGACTTTCTTCTGGATCCCCGGCTGTGCAAAGGTGTAGTTGTCCTGTGGGGAGAGGCCACAAGTCAGAAGCAGCAGCTTTAACAACAGCTAGAAACGATCAGAACCAGATCACCAGTTTGACAGGGAGATGAGACTGTCATGAGCCAAGGAGACATGGCTCTTGAGCACCAGGATCACCTGCCTGCTGTGAAGTCCCTAGTCAGGACAGTGCCATCAGCACCCATCTCCCTAGGATTTTACTAACGGATTTAGCTTGGTGAAGTAGCAAAATCTCCCTAATGCTGGAATGTGCAGAACGCTCACCCAGACAGGGAGAAAAGACAACCACACTGCTACCCCAGCAAGGGAAGAGAAATCTCTATGGCCCCAGAGGCTCACCTGTATCCCATCCAGCAGCTTGCTCATGCACCAAAAGCTATCAGCTTCGATACTCCGTAAAACATCCTGCGACAGGTTTGTCACATCAAAGTTTTCCACATCCTCCTCTGCAAAACAGAGAGCGAAGAGCATCAGGAAGATGGGGGACACCAGGCAGCACGTGGGACAAACAGAGGGGCTTTATCAAGCCAAAGCATTGCAAGAGGACTACAACACTCTGTGCATGTGAGAGGTGTGCTTGGCACTGATTGCAGTACCCATGCACTGACCTACTTCTCCAACTCAGGTGAAAGGCTGAAGAATCCCAAAAGACTTGTCAGCCATGACCTGAACTCAGCCCAGCTCCCCAGGGAACTGTGGGAGGGATCCCACAGCACTGCCGTTTTTGTCATCCCTTCTGGAGTGAGGGCTGTGCATGGACAAAGCTCTGGCATATTGGAACCCCTCAAGCCAGAGTGCATCTGCCCTGAGTGACAGCAGGTCTCTGCCAGCTGGTAGCACCACAGGGAGAATTGGGAGAGTTGAAACCTTCACCGCAGCCAGAAACTAGGGAAGGAAACATTGTCCTTGGCTTGAGGCAGCACCAGGGAGCTCAGTTCCCGTTCTCAGTCAGATTCATCAGCATTAGCTCAGGATTAAGCACAAAAGAGGCACCTAAAAAGTGGCTGCCAACTTTGAGGACTCATGAGGAAGAACTGCCAAAGCTTCAGAAACCTCTACAGGAGAGCAGGACTATCGGGCACAGGTGCGAGAACCCAAAAGCATGCAAACTTCTCCCTGGACAGCAAAAAGACCCCGAGTTAAATCCAGCACAGAGCCTGACAACTGGGCCACATGGCAGAGAGATGGCTCAACTTTGTGGAGTTTCTCCTCCTTAAGCCTGGCTGACACAGAGTTCTCACAGAGTGCAAAAGGCTGCCCTTGCTTTTAAATAGGCTTATGAACCCCCAGGAAGGGTAAGGGAGAGATGCCTCGAGGATGGAATGACAGCAATGCTGGCTGAATTTGGAGCAGAGATCACCTGTTCCAAGCCTGGTGGAAACAGGCATGGGAAGACAGTGGAACACAGGTGGGGAGACAGTCAGGAGACACAGGTCTGTCCCTCTTGGCTTGGCTTACCCAGCAGCTCCCTCCCTTTTCTCCTTGGGAAGAAAGCACCCATCATGTTTCTGTCATGCTGGTAAATCAGATCAACAAATGCCAGGGCTAAACTGGCCCATTTCCAAACTCAGAGGCTCAAAAATACCAGCAAGCACCTTTGATGTTCCTTGGAAAAGAGCGAGAGAGGGAGAAGATGGGGCTCCAGGCTGGAGCCAGGCCACCCTCTTGACTCAGACACACTGCAGGGCAGCTGTCACAGGCTGGCACAGCTGTGAAAACCAACACTAAGAGATCCTGCCCGAAGGAGGAAGGGAAGTGCAGAGCCAGTGACTCCAACACTGCTCCCACCTCTGCTTCTCCTCCAGGGCAGAGCTCAGCTCTGAAGCAAAGCTCAGCTCGAGAGCAAACTGCCACCAGGAGCTTTAGGGACAAACAAGAGCTTAACCCTACTGCAGAAAGAGCAGTGAAGCTGTTTTCCAGCTGCACATCATCATCATCTGACACTATCACTCTTCTGCTGACTTCTCTATAGCCACTCTCAAATGATTCAGGTAATAAGAAAGGCAGGCAAAAAATCTGTTTAATATCCATCTCCTTCCCTAGCTAACTTTCTCCCACAGAGGAAGGTGAGTGGGCAGGCAAAGGAGCAGGACAGGGTACATGTGTATGGCCAGGACTAGTGGGAGAGGAAGGCTCAGCCATGTGGGAATGACCCCTGTGCTGAAGACTTCCCCTTGCAGCTCAGGCACGAGGACCATGATGGAGAAAGGGATGTGCCCAGGTGATGGTGAACACCCTCCTGCTTGCACGAGTATGGGGTCAAGAGGAGCAACTCTGCCAACACCCCAGTGTCAAAGCAAAACAGTGGCAGGAGATCCTCAGCATGAGCCAACACACATTGCAAGAAGCTTTGAACAAAACCCCAGGTCTCTGGAGTGTGGCTCAGCACAAACATCTGCTTAGCAGCATCACTAAAGAGGCCTCATGGAAGATATAATATATAATCAATATATGGCTCTGACAGGGACTGAGAGGAAGCCAGTGGCATGGTGACAGCTGCTTGAAGCAGTGCCACAGGGAGCCCGAGGGAAACAAGGGCTCAGGGAAAGCAAAGTTTCTGTGAGTGATGTTTCAAAAGGGTCTATGGAGGACACAGGAGAAGGGACAGATCAGAGAAGCCAGGGCTCCAGCCATCCACATCTCTCCTTTCTGTAGGAAAGCTTTAATGACTCCCCCTATTCTGGCAGCTGGGGCTCAGGGCAGGACTAGACAGCTGGAGGACAGTTAAACCCAGTCTTAGCTCACAGCTGTGCATAGCAGTGGGCAGGTCTCCACTGGTGCAGTGAGCCTCCGGTCCAGGACAAAATTGGTTAGAAAATGCTGATGTCAGAGCCTGGGCTGGGTGAGTCACAGTGTAACTACTGACACAAAGCTCCCCCTTCCCTTCAGCCAAGTTTCTGCTCCTGCTTACAGGGAAACAGTGTCTTAATTTAACTGTGATTAGGATTTAGTAACAAAGCCAGTTAGAAGTGAATGACATCAATACTTTCCACGGCACTGCTTCCGTCTACAGACCTGGTATGACACCAAACAGGTCCCAAAGCTGGGACAACCTTATGCAAGGCCTTGAATCAGGAATGGAATCAGGAATGAATCGAGATGGGCAGAGAACACTGGGATAAGGTGCAAGGGCCAGCACTGACACTACCTGGGGATGCTGAACTCATTTCTGAGCTCTGTCACTGCTGTTTTAAATGCAAGCCCTAAGAGCCAGGAGTGACTTAGTGCAGCAGGAAGTGCTGCAGGACCTGAGCTAGGAGGCAGTTTTAACAGGACTGAGAGCTCTGTATCCCTATACTTGCAGGGCCCTCTCTGATCACCCGGAAGCAGAGGCACATGGTTTCCTCCCGGAGGTGCCAAGGTGTCATTCCTGCCCCAATTCCTCGGATGCCAGACTGCCTCTCTATATCCCCATCGCTGAGGCTCTGCCTTCCCAGCAGCACTAGCAGCCTGTGCCCATCCAGGGGGCAGCAACGATAGGCTCAGTAGCTCCTACAGCCTCAACACCTCCCTCAAGCTCTTCCTCACCAGCATCTTCCTGGCAGCACCAGCTGACAATAAGCAGTGGTCAGCAATCTGCAGCAGAAGGCATCAATCAGCCAGTAGAAGGAATCACTCCAGCTATGGATTGGTCAGTGGCAGGGGCCCAAAATACCCACGCTTGCTGCCAAGTAGCTGAGGCAGTTGTGTTCATGCAGGAGGCAGATAGAGCATCGCAGGAGAAGATGAGCCAGCTTGCCAGCTGAGGGAAAGGGGAAAAGGGAAAACACAGCAGTTAAATCTATCCCACCTGCCAAGGGCTCACAGCAGTCTGCCCAGCACCTGGAAGGAGCATGAGTTCTGGATGCAGATTGGGTGAGTTAAAGTACAGGAAAAGCAACTGGTCCCAACTGGCACTGCAGAAGGGGCCAGGGGAATTCAGACACGAGGACTGGAAAACTCTGGGGAAGAGCTGCTTCTCCCTGCCTCAGGGTAGTTAGTATTTTCTGAAGCTGGTCAAAGGGGCACATACACTGGATTCAAGGCACTGCTCAGAAAGAGGGAAGCAGTATCAACGGGACCCCTTCAGTCAGGCTAGGGAGATGTAAGTTAACAGCAGAGTCATCCAGTTCCCAAAGCATCCAGGGCAGCTAGGATAAATAGCTTCCTGTGAATGTTTTTCAGTCATTGGTCTGTTTATCTCCTTCAGGACCTGGAGAGGCATGCACTCTTCCTCCTCACACCTTCTGTGGTGATGACGGAAGGGCATCAAGTCAAAGACGCAGCAGTATGGCCAGCCAAACTGCTCTAACTGCTACCCCAAGCAAGCTGTGTTTAATCCCTCTGCACACAAGAGCCTGGGAGTTTGTTGGGTAACTGCTCGTGCAGTCGGCCAACTGTTGGTTCATTGCTCGTGTCAACTTCAAAGACAGGAAGGTGCCAAATTGTTTCCTGACAGTGATCAATAAGCTACAAACCATTCTCTACCCAAACAACCCACCTTTTCCCAATGGACACGTTCCAGCCCTTAGAAACTTAGGAAAAAAACCTCTGCACATCCCACTGACGGGTGTTTTAGGCCCTGGTCTAGTAACATATATAATGGAAACATTAACAACCAGACACATTAATCAGCTGATGAGCACCAAGGAGAGATTTTAATTGATGTGTAGAAAAGATGATTTGTTGTCTGCAAATGCGATGCCTGCCCACAGCATGGGATGATAAGTCAGAAGTCTACAGTGACCTTGGCAATGGGGACTAGCCTGTCAGCAGAGCTGAAATCACTTCATGAGAAGCTACACAGCCAGACTAGGGAGCAGGTAGCCACCAAGACAGCTTGTGACCTAAGGGCTGGTTTTTAAATCACAGGCTCTAGGGACATAAGGGGGATGCACGATGTTGCTTGGCCAAATTCTATTCAACGGGTCTCACGCAGAGGATTTTCCCCAAAACAAGTTTCAGAGATAGCTGGAAAAAGGAAGGTCACATCCACAGAGGAAGCTTCAATCAGGGGTGAAAACAGCCTTGGAAGATGGTGAGAAGCATGACCCCAGCAAAGAGATGGACAGGGCCAATGCAGCATGAACTCTGATGCCACATGCAGAGAGAGTTAAGCCATGACAACCAACATGGAACAGGAATGCAAGAAGTCACACCAGGTACCCACAGGCAGCTCTGATGCTTCAGACCAGTTCCCTTCTCACATAGGTAACTCACTGTGCACAGCTCTACTGCTAACCCAATAAATCAATCCTGAGCCTCCGTGAGGACTATGTGCCATCGATGCTGCTCAAGCAATAAGGCGCAGGAGAGGCCACTCAAAGAGAACCCGTTCAGACCTGAAATGCTCTTGACCTCCCACAAAAGGGAATTCACTCCAGCTGGTAGCATTTTGTGCCTTCTCCTTCAGGCTGTGAGGAGCAACAGCATTTCCTAAGGATCGGTCCTGAGCACACTGACTATCGCAGTGGAAAGTAAGGTGGCTTACCTCTTCACAATACCCTCAGAAGAGGCAGATCAGTACTAGTTGACAAAGCCTTAGCTTGATAGTGGAAGGCTTTCACCAACTTTAACATGTTTTGGATCAAACCTTAAAAATATTTGTTCAATGGGATTTCTGTCACTAATACAGTCCTATACATTCCTATTTCCTTCTATTTACAGTGAAAACTAAGAGCCTTTGAACACAGGGATTACGACATCCCAGCATTAACATCAACTCCAAAACACAGCTAGAGACGGAGAAAGAACAAAAACGCTATGGGTGGAAAGGACTTGATCTCCATCTAAAAGCCACAGGCTGACAAGAAATCCAAAAGCAGCAGGAAGAAGTCAGTTCGCTTTCTGAAACTCTCAGCTTTAGAAACACACCTGTACTAGCAGCAAGGGACAGGAATCCTTACTTAAATAGCTTATTTTACGTTCTCAGCAGGGTCTCTTTATACTTCACTCATTCCTCCTAGAGCAAGAACTGTCTCCATGTCCAAGCTTTGAGAGCAAGACCCTCCTGCAACTCTGTATACCAGGGCTTTGCCTAAACTCCCTCAGTGCCTTAAAAGACCCCATTCTCCTCCAAACTGTAATGTTGTTAAGTACATTCAAATGCAAACCACTTTTAGCACTTTAACTTCTGTGGGGCTCAGCAAGATTATCAAACTGAAGCCAATTCAACCAGAAAGCAGAGATACAGTAAGAGGTCAAGATGCATCTCCAACCTGGCACAGGCGCTCTGAAGGAAGAACGCATCACCCCCTCCTCCTGCAAGACAAGTTTTCCTCATGCCAGCATTTCACACCATTTCAAACACTATCGTCAGGAGTGCTTCAAGCAGCAAATGTAACTTACCAACATGCTCAGAGAGGAACACAACAAAGAACGGAGTGACCAGGTCATTGATTCCCTGTACATAGCCGCTGGCTGGGTGTCGAATGGCCCAGATAAACAGGATTCTTTCAAAAATCTAGGGAAGAATGAGGGAAAGCATGTACCTGCATTAGCCATGCACAAAGCAAAGGCAGAAAAGCATAACTGCTAAGCTCAGGTAGTGGAGACCATGCACTGACAGGCTTTTCTGTAGCAATACAAGTAACGTAAAAAGCATAAAAGTCCTAGGAGGGACTCCTGTATGATCCACAGATCCCCCACATATTCCAGCCCACTCTCAGAGAACAGGACAGTCCAGTCGAGACTCCTCATCAAAGCCTCTGCCTGAGGAAAAGCAGACTCAACTTTTCAAGAACCAGATAGCTTAATATCCACAAGACAAGGCTGCCTCTTATCAGAGCAGCATGCTTTGCTGAACATCAGGTGGAAAGCTAAAGTATTAGCACAGTACTCCCAGCAAAACATCACAGATTGGGATAGTTCCCAAAGAGCAGTCTCCCCCACAACAACCAACATGCTATTCCCAAATTGCCCCATCCTCCTGGACACCGTGCTCTGACATATCACATACGCACACTGGGCTTGTTTCCAAAGAGGACAGGTGTCTGCACCTCTTGGCCATCTCTCAAACCTGTCCCCGGCCGGGTTGCTCACATACCACTTTGCACAAAAAACGTTTCGAAGTAAAACAGAACTATCTCCTCTTCGGGTTCAAATGCCTCCAATTTGTCTCAAAACAAAAGCTTCAGGTCTTTTACCAACTCTTGGCTACATCTTGCCACAGAAGAGATGATGTCATAACCCTTGAGCTCCAAGTCTTTCAGAAATATGAGACAAGACCAGACAGTTTCAGCAGGTACTTGCATCAGGAGCTGTGACCCAGGGAAATTTCCCCACAAAGCTAACTCACTAGTAGAAATGCTTGTCTAACTCCACACACATGCCCCACAGCAAATGTGGAGCAGGAGCTTCACTTCCCCTTACCTCCTGGACGAGTGGTTGCTGGAAGAGGGGAATGAGTGGGTTGGTCCTTGGAATGTCAATGTGGATCTGGAAAAGAGGGTGGGTTACATACACCAACTGTGCTTTCTGGGGCCACAGTAACTCATCACAGGTTAAAGCGCCTCAGCGTCCAACCAAGCAAGAGCTGCACTTGCTGAGAAGCACAGTGAGGGCTACAGATGACAGCTGTACTGAGAAAATCATCTACACTTTTATCTCCAGTCTCCTATGCTCAGGTGCAGGCGGGTGGCCAGAGCTGGGAAAGAGTTGGGGTCTGAAATTTATTATTAGATCATTTTAGGGAAAGCTTAAATTAACAAGGACAGAAACACGGTGCTTTTTCCCCAAGGAGAAGACTCCTATGAGCTACAGCTAGAGAGAGTTCTAGCATGACCCTGACCACATGGACAAGCAGTGGCAACAGAGAAGAAAGGGATATAACCAAGGCAGAAAGACGGGCAGCTGGCAGAGGATTCATACCTGTCGGTAGGTGTCTTGATGGTGCTCCTCATTCCGGGAATCGTAATACTGCTGAATGAAGCCAAAGTACTCCTCCCGCTTGCGCTGCAAAGTCAACTTTCGACGCTCCGAGTTTGCAGGAAGATAGCCCTGCATCAGGAAAACCCATATCAGGGCAGACCCTCTTCCTGACCACAAACCATCCCTTGAAATCCTGCCAGTCAGCTGTGCACTCAGAAATATCAGGCACACAAACTCAGGAGCTGGGGAAAGAGCTTTCATGGCATTTGGCTTTCTGAGCCCGATGTCTTCACGGATCTTGGAGGAACCCAACTTCATTGGATTCACTTTCCCTCATGAGAGTGAACTGCATATTTCCCCGCACCAGTCTGGGCTTTGAGCTCAAAGAAGATGTAGCAATAACACTCCCCAATCAAAAAAACCCTAGAGCTCGCCTGTAGACCAGGCACAGATAAAACACGAGCAAAGCTGGTTATGGGACACATGAAGGTCTAGGAGCAGGTCTCTGGCTCAGCACAATCCCCCCAGACTCCTGTGTCAGAGCTCCAAGTACTTACTGAGAGGAGACGCCATGTCACAGGCCGGACCTCTCTAGGTACACCAGGCCAGCTGCATTTTCTCAGTTCATCTGCAAACGGACAGTGGTGGCAATGGATTAGATCCTAGGCACGTCCAGGCACCACTGTACCTAGAAGGAGAGGAAAGCCCAGTCTGCTCCTGCAGGCTCTGGAGACACTGACCCACCAGGAAGGCTCCCACACTAGCAATGACTGGGCATGTGGTTCTGCTGCAAGGGGAGTAGAGGTGATTTCAGCTTAGCTCGGGCACAGAACTGGTAGCTGCAGGGGCCCCAGTGGGCCAGAACCTCAGTTCTTGTGCAGAGTCCAACAGCCCCCAGTGATCCCAACCATCATATACAAGATGGAGAATGATAAGCAACACAGAGGAAGTGGCTGGAGCACATTATCATCTGCCAACAGAGTGATTTGTGCAACCATTCCACTTGGTGCAACTGCAGGTAGTCATTTTTTCCACTCTGAAGCAGACCCAATTACAACTTGATAGAGGCAGCAGGCCCCCTCTGCCTTCCCCTTCCCACCCAGAGGCACCCTCATTTTGCCACGCTTACCCAGGTCTGTGTTGTGACTGGAAAGGAGCTGTCGAAACTTCTCCAGCCGCGTTTTCTCCCTCACAGTCATGGGGGGAGCACCAGAAGCATTTTGGTCAGAGATTCGGGCAACAAGTGGAATGACAGGTCGAAGGGGAAGGGACTGCTGCTTCTGAAGGGGGGTCCGCACACAGGCCTCCTCTGCAAGGACCAGATGCTGCACTGAGGTGATTGGAAGGAGATTGCACCTCTCCAACCCTTCCTCACTCTTCTAGCCACTCTTAGAGACCTGCTACTGCAGATTTCACCCCTCTCTTCCCCAGCACCAGTAAACAGCATCATTGGCCCACTCCAACGGATTGGCTGGTTCACAGGCATCTGCTGCAGCTCTTCCATCGCTTCCCCCCATTTCTCCTTCCCTTTCTTCCTCCTGCATCCAGACACCCGGCTGCAAGCAGATCAGACTTCCCTCTGCACATGGGAAACCATGGGCAGGACACAGGTGACAAGGCAGAAGCAGCTGTGGGAATTCCAGAACTGACCATCAGATCTGCTCTGCTCTCCACTGATCTAAATAGCAACAAAGCTAATTGCTAGTGCAGAAAGAGGAGGCAATGGGCTGCCAGCGCCACCTTCTGGGTTACTTTCACTGCACAGGCAGACAAGGCAGAGTGAGCAGGGGCTGATGCTGCCCAATTCCCTGCCCAAGCTGTATCGACCTGGTGTCGACAGGACCTCATCCAGATCTTTACTAAGAGTAGCACACTCTAGGCCACAAAGGAAGCAGACAGTGAGCAAGCCCAAGCAAGAACTTAACAGATCTCCAAACTCCCTTAGCACCCAGAACATGGGATGTTCTTGGACAGATATGCCTGTAGCAGGATACTGAGCAGCAGAGGACACTGAAGCATTTAAGACTAGGCCGCTAAAATGCTTGGAGTACAGGATACTAGAAGGAAGAAAAAGCCTCTGTTATGCTTACAGGCTGTGTCACAGCCTCTTGCCCATACCCTGTGAGTAGCAATAAGCAGTTCAGTTCAGTGGTCAAGTACGAGAGCACTAGAGCAGGAGGCTGCCCCTGAAGACGGCTCTTACCAGAAGTCCTGGAGAGCTGGGCCTCACTGCTGGACTTGATGACCTTGCAGTTGGTGGGCATGTCACCGAGAGTAGACTGGGCCCGCTCGGGTTTCACCCGCAGCTTGCTGTGGTTCTCTAAAACCTGGGCTGCTGTGGCCTTGGCCACTTTAGAGTTCAGAGTTTGCAAAGAGGAAGAGGAGGAAGAGAAGTCTTCATCTTCGTCATCGCCGATGTCCCAGGCGTCGCTGGTACTGCGGGCAAACTCATGAAAGCTGGAGGCCTTCTTGCTTTTCACAGGCAATGCGCCAGCCTTGGAGCGGTCCTTGATGAAGCTGCGAGCCAGAGAGGAATAGTATCAGAGCCATGCTGTTACATGAGTCCATTTTGTCTCCTTTCCCCACATCCTGGCTCCAATCAGCCAATCCCTTTATCCAATTTCCCTGTTCCTCCTCCCAGACCCAAGGAATATATTA
Source organism: Neopelma chrysocephalum (assembly GCF_003984885.1). Classification (NCBI taxonomy): domain Eukaryota; kingdom Metazoa; phylum Chordata; class Aves; order Passeriformes; family Pipridae; genus Neopelma; species Neopelma chrysocephalum. The sequence continues at coordinate 4,439,255 of NW_020897763.1, forward strand.
AGTCTGTCTGGGCTGCCCACTGGAGGCAGAGCTTGAGCTGCTCTGACAGCAGTCACAGAGGCCACAGTGGCAGCAGACAGCTGGAGAGAAGCCAGGCTTCCCGGCTCAAAAGGGCAAATACAATTCCTCCAGCTTTGCCTTCCCCCACCCTACAGAAAACAGGTACATTACCACCCAAAAAAAGTCTTGCAACCTGGAGAGGCATGTCAGAGGTTAGACAGAGCAGGTCTGCTCCCGTGGACGGTCCCAATACAGCTGTGATCGTTCCCAGCAGCCAGATCAGCCTGGTTCTTTCCTCAGGCGCAGAAGGAACCTTTGCATTTACTTTTAAGCTACAAGAGTCAAAGTCCACCACCCGAAGCAGGGAACTTTCACCACTACACAGCACGAGATGGGGATAAGGAGCCAGTTCAGATCAGTTCTGCCTTTTCCTGCCAATAACGGTGCTGCGGTTCTCCAGTCTTGTAGCTGCTGGGCAGCTTTACCTCCCTTTCTTTTAATTCTTCCAGCTCCAAAGAGCAGCAGAAGAATCAGACACCACTGCTAAAAAAAAAAAAAAAGTCTGTCTCCTTTGATGGGGCTGTTACTGTACAGATTTCTGGCCATAAAGGGCACAGCAAATAAGCTTTCCGTGCAAGCTTTCATAGCACTCAAGACAGCACAGCACCCCACTGCTGTCCCTCTTTGCTGCAATATCACAATGCCAGGGATGCTAGAGACCTCCACCTACTGCAGAACTGAGCCAAAAACCTGCAAAGCCTTGTGGCCTGCATCTTCAGGAGATAAACACTTACTTTTTGGTGAGCCGGGAATCCAGGGGAGGATGCTGTGCTCCATAGACAGGTTGAATGCTGCAGGAAGGGGAAAGAAAAAAAAAAAAACCAAGACACTACAAAAAGAGGTCCCACGAATAATCTCAGCTTAGGCTGGGGTCACAATTCTTGTCTGCTCTCAGGAGCTGAATATAAGACCAAAAGTAACTTCAAAAACCTTCTAACTTAAAAGCCTTAGATCCAAAGTGCCACGTTCAGATGAAGATGCTGTTCTTAGCAGCAGCAAAGAGAAGCCTTGTTTAAACTCTGAGGCCCTTTCCAGCCTGAACTGGGATTTTAGATCTGCTCTTTTCTGCACCATCGATTTACTCCAAGTGATCACGTGTCTCAGTCTCCCTGCTGACGTTCACTCTCTTTTCCATCAAGGGGACTTCCAGTTTTGGGAATTTACCTTTCCAAGGCCTGTGGGACAGGGAAGGACAGTGACACTGGGGATCCTCCACAAATACACTTGAGGGTTTGAACCCCATGCTGGCTCTCAGGATCATAGCCTACGCTACGGCATTGGAATGTCTGGTACAGTATGTGGTTTGACTCGGGTCCAAATCCCAGCTTAATCAACTACTTCCTATGTGGCCTGAAATGAGTCACCACAACTCAGTTCCTTGGCTCCCCATTCTGCAGAGTGGGACTAATGGAACAGGAGCCTGAGGGCTCCACACACTGCATGGGGAACATCACCTCAGAGAGGAGCTACTAGACAAGTGCTAATCACTGGTTTTACAGACTCTGGATGTGAGACAGGGATTCTGAGTTATTACCTCCATTTGGGCAACTATTCACAGCCACCTCACCCCGGAAAACCATCTCTGAAAAACAAGTCCTCCCCATCCTCTGGTACGCAGCGTAGTCCCACGACCCACGGCAAAGACAAAGGCCCATTCTGAGCTGGCACACAAGAAACAAGCTCCTCGTGGGTCAATAGAGCTGGTCTGGTTTCTAGGAGCTGCAGATGGTGCCTGGCAGTAAAACGAGCAGAGCCCTGCCGTGTAGGAGAGGGATGGCAGCCTGGTACAGCTGGAAAGCACGCTGGGAACCAGATGATGAGGAGGAGGCAGAAGCAACAGGTCCAGCTGGCATGGAAGAGATGCAGAGATCCAGGGCAGGGACTGGAAACAACCACAGCATAGAGAGATCCTGGTAGAGCAGCCCAGCAAGGAGTGGGCTCACCACTGCAGCACCTGTCCCTCGTGGTTGGAAGTGCTGAAAAGGCTCACTGTGTTTACCCACCAACAGGGTGGTAGGATAGAGTGTGATGACTAATGAGCATCCGGAAGTCAGCACAGCTATTAAGCAGAGGCACCTCCACAGATGGCCACAGCAAGCAGATAATCAGGAGTAAGAAAAACAACCCCTCCAGATCAGCATTGTTTCCCAATGACTTGTGGCAGCTCCTTGCAGAAAAGGAGCCAGCAGAGCCTTTCCCATAACCAGTACCAAACTCGCACTGTCTCGCGATAGCCAGGACACCGCTGCTCTTCTCTGTGCTGAGACTCACAGGCTGCCAATGGGCAACTGCTTTGATTTGCCTGCAAAGGCCTGAACTTCACAAGACCAATGAATGATGCACGTTAGAGAGAGAGAGGAGGGGATGTGACAGCCAGTGCTGGGTGAGGACACTCTTTCCTGGGGTTCCGAAGCAATCGGCCAATGGCTAATATAATGGCAGAGGGTCCCACCTCCCAAACAGCTTTTTAAAGACTCAGAGCCCAGACACTCCCAAACAAAGAATCTCGTGCTGATCTAAGCTGACACTGTGCTCCCAGACTGACTGGACTCCTCCGTTCAGTCTCAGTTTAAGTTCTTTGGGACAGGCTTTTTGTCACCTGAATGTTCAGCATCTGGTACAATGGGTGACTAACGGTGTACGGTACAATGGCTGTGCTACCTGTGTTATACTGCTCACGAGATCATCACAGGGTGTGGGTTATTGACACTGCAACAGAAAGCATATCCATGAAACTTCAGTGCCCCTTTGGACACAGAACATATTTACTTCTAGCAGACTGTTTCTCCCCTTTTAGAACAGCATTTAAATAGCCCCAACAAGACACTGGCTGCCCATTTCCCCAAAGAGCAGGAAATAAACACCACATCACAGACAACAACACATTAGACCACCCTGCCAAAGCATCCTCAGGAAATTACTGGGGAGGGAATTTCCAATGCAAAAACCATAGGATAGCATTGGAAAGACAAAACAATATTTACCAGTTCTGCCACCCTAAATTCAGAGGGACCAAAAGCACCAAATAAAAGCGAATACAACTGAGTGACCAAATGCACAAAGTGTCATGGAAAAGGAAGCTAACACAGCGTCCAAATCTCTACAGAGCCTTCTTTTGCCAGATTGTCAGGGTAAAGAAAGGAGAGAGCCAAGAATCTGTACGAGAAGATCTCTCAAAGCTCAGACAAAAAAGAAGAAAGGAAGCTTCCTGTCCAACGACTATGGACACAGCACATCCCACCTCCACCTTTTGCGGTCACGTTGCCCAAGACCTATTGGTAACTGTCCCTGGAAATAACCGGCACACAGGGTATTTAGAGACGGTAACATGGCTCCTGCACAGCCGGATATTTGCCAAGTAGGCAGTTAGGAGCAGGAGAGAACACTGCCAAAAACTCTATGATGTAGTGTACTGTCTAGGTAGGACTGGCTGCCTCCCAGACCGGTTCACCTGGTTTGAGCTTTCCAAGTCAAAGCTCAAAAGTCACCAAAGCAGAAGAGAGATGGTGTCCAAGACCACCAGCTGAGCGCACATCCGAGACCTTCAAATAAGAGACAGCAGCAATCAGGAGACAAAATAACCCAGGGAAAGCACAGCATTTTCCTCCCCCATGAGGAGCAGAGGAGGAACGCTGAGTGCTCCTTGCTTTCCCTTCGCTTGCTACAGACCCGGATTGTCCAGCCAACCTGAAGGAGTCAGCACACTGACAGAGAGATGAGTGAAAGCACATTAGAAATATTTAAGTAGTCTAGCAGGATTTAAAGCCAACTAAGCATTTTAGATTGTGTGTGTACCCTAGGAGGGAAGGGCAGGATTCACATAACGAAAACGAGAGCAAATGCGAAGAGCCCTCAGATGTGAAAAGCACCTGCGAGAACCTTCACAGAGAGGCAGACCCCCTCTCCCCATGGCAGTCTTGCTCCCAAGACATTATAGGGAGCATCTCCTTTATCACCACCAGCTTCTTCTTCCTAAATACCACTTGAATCAGACATTTCACTTGTTTCTCCCATCCCTGGGTGAGCGTGCATGCCTCGACAGGAACCAGGACATCACAGCCAGAGGAACTGAGGGGAGGTGCAAACAGAGAGCCCCTCTAAGTTCTCCATCTTGAGTAGAGATGGAGAAGAATTAACATCCTACATAAGGGAGGATAATGGGGGGGTTACCGGCGTTGGCAGGGGCACCCCTCTCGGACAGAGTTGCTGCTACTCAAAGTGATACCTCTAAGGACTTCAGGAAAGGATGAGCTTTCTTCGGTAGCTGTGGAAAGGAAGATGGTCCAGTCCTGGCTCTGAGGCCACCCCAAAGGGGCCTTCAAGGCCCTGATCCCTCCATTCTGTTTCTCATGGGGCAGAGGAAGCACACAGGGGTCCCCACAGCCCCCACACAGCCTGCCTTGTCCTACAGATGAGTGAGCAGTTCTGATCCTACCCTTGTCTCTTAAACGGTAAGCCTTCCTCCGTCAAACTTTCTCTGCCCCCGTTAGAGGGGGGAACCCTAGGTCCCCAGCCAGCTCCTCTGCCCTGCAGCCAGGATAGGTACGCCTGGTATCCCTCCAGCCTTGCAGGGAAGTACCGCAGGACCCTCAATCCCAAAGTCAGCGTGGGTGACAGCCCCTTCCCAAGGCAGAGGGACGGCTCCAGCTCCCCTTCCCGACATCCCCCAGCTGGGAGGGTGGGTGTTGCGGCCCGTGCACCCCTTCCCCGGGCTCACCTGCCCGGCAGCTTGGCGCTCCGCTTCCAGAACTGCCGGCCGCTCTCGGCCGCCATGGCGGAGGGAGGGGCGGGCCCGGCCGGCCGGCGCCAGCGAGCGCGGGAGCGAGCGACCCCCGGCCGGCCGGCCCCCGGCGCGGCGGGGCGCGGAGCGGAGCGGGGTGCGGAGCGAGCGGCGGCCCCCGCAGGCCGCCTCAGAGCCGCCCGCCCGCAGCTCCTGGCGCGGCCATCTTGACTCCGGGCGGGCAAAGCCCCGCCATTGGCCACTTCGGGCAAGGCACTGCAGATCGGCCAATCGCCAGCGGGCAAGGGAGTGACTGACGTGAGGGGGCGGGGCCTACTGCGCCGGAGGGGCGGGAGAGACCATCGAGCGGCGGAGGAGGGGGAGACCATCGTGGAATGACGCCTTGCTGGTTATCGCTGGACGTCGCTGTCCCTGCGCGCCATTCGAATGCACACGGGGGGGGGGCATTTTAGCTTCAGTGAAGTGGCTGCTTCAGTCTGAAACAGAAGCTGTTTCTATTCAGACTTTTTAATTAAAAAAAAAAAATTAAAAATTACTCCCAGAGAGTGAGCCATTTTCTTTTTTATTTATACTGTATATAGCCCATAATTAGTGCTCCAGATGGGAGTAAAGCCAGTCATTCATTCATGGCTAGGCTTCGCGAACGAAGATTTGGGAAGGGCACTACCCATGTTTGTTGCAAGCTCGTTGGTGGCTAAAAAGGCCAGTCATATTATTACTATTATTCTCCACCCCTCTTACTCCCATCTGGAGAGCTAAGTAATAATGAATAATGTGTAATTATGCAATTTGTCATTTAATTATGCAAATTACTGACCAAAATTTTTAACACCGCCACCCCCCTAAACAATACCAAACACCTGTAGGAGAAACGACTGCAAAAAATCCCAGAGAAGGTCGGATGGTGGTGGGGGGTGCAGCCAAGGTGGCGACGGGGGCGCACGCGCAGTCGTTAGCAAGACGCCGGCGATCATGTGATCACCAAGGGCGGCCAGGCGCGGGCCCGGCGACGCATGCGCAGTGGCTCTCGTGCCGCTGCAGCGCTCCCTGCTCAACTTAAGGGCCGGTTCCCGCGGCGCGACGGGGCTCGCGGTCTCCCGTCTCTCCCGGGGTGTGTGCGGGGGAAATAACATGAAGATTTTCGAGGCGAGAGCGCAGAAATTAGTGAGGGACGTTCTCCGGGGGGCACCGGAAGTAGAGAGCGACCGGACCGTTTTCGACGGCGCACCACCCAAGATGGCGCCCTCCATGACCGGAAGTCTTCCCTGCGAGGACGCACACAAAGAAAGATGGCGGCGCCCTTACCGGAAGTCCTCCAAGGCCGTACACAAAGATGGCGGCCCCGGCCCGGAAGTTCGCTGAGGCCACACCAAAGATGGCGCCGCCACGACCGGAAATTAGCTGAGGCCACACACAAGATGGCGGCGAGAGGCCCCCTCTCCTCAGAGAGGCGTCTATCCTGTTGCCTGACCTTCGCCCCGACCCGGACATCCGCCCCGCGCCCGCAGCGCCGTCTCGCCGCGCTGTTTCCCGGTGCGCGGACAGGGTGGCGCGCTCGGCGGCGCCTGGCGCGGGCGACAGGTTCGTGGGCGGCGGCAGGCACCGGCGCGGGCAGCCCCCTCTCGGCGCCGCGGCGCGCGCCTCGGGCGCGAGGACCCCAGGCAGACGGCGGGGCTTGGCGCGCCGGCCGCCCGCCCCGTTCCGCTCCGCTCCGCTCCCGCTCCCGCCCCCGCCCCCGCCCCGCTCGGTCCCGCCGTGCCCCGGAGATGCTGTCGGGGCTGCGCCGCCGCCTTCCCCCCCCGGAAGCCACCCACGGCGGCAGATCCGACGTCGGGCTCTCCGGCAGACCGGCCCCGGGGTAAGCGGATAGCGGCGGAGGCGCCGCCGCTCTTCTGCCTCTCCCGCGGCCATCGGGGACTGCAGGCAGGGGAAGAGACAGGCAAGTTTCTCGCCTCTGCGGAGAAACTTGCACCTGCGTGCCGCCGCCAGGAGAAGGGGCGGAGAGAGCGGCAGGCGGCAGGGCCGGGTTCGGATGTGCCCGGCCATTGCACCCCCCTCGCGGGGAGGGTCTGTGCTGCCTCGGGGACCCTGTCTGTGCTGCCAGGAGAGAGAAATCCTTTGGGAATCTGGGCTGGAAACAGCAACTCTGTGAACTGCTCAGCTTTTCCTAGGTAAGGGCAGGTTTTAGGGAAGAAAGGCCCGCACTTGCGAAAGGCGCCGCGGGTCTTGCAAGGGGGGGGCGCGCGGCTGCAGTGCCGTTCCCGGCCGTGTCCGCCAGGCGGCGACTGCGAGGCCTCAGGGCCCGGCGCTCGCGGGGGGGCCCGGCGCTCGGTGAATTTGGGCTTCTGCGGGTGAATTCGGTCCGGTGGTGTGGTTTTTTGTTTGTCTCCGTCCTCGGGACGGTGAAGCAAATGTTCTTTTTCCCCTGGCCGTGGGCGCTCTGAGGAGACCAAAGGTCCAGAATTCTGCCGGTGACTTGGCTTGTGCTGCCAGTCCGATTCCCAGAATTGAACAGGGACGAAGGTTCCTCCCGGCCAAAAGGTGCCAGCGCAGAAAGCTGTTGCTGCCCCGGGAGTGCCCAGGCTGGCCCAGCCCCTGGCAATCTCTTAGTGAAAAGGCAGGGAACGACTGCGGTTGTTCTACCATTTCTTTAGCCGGGTACTAGAACGCAGACAAAACCAAGGTTGTCTTGGACCTGTGCAGGGTCCGAGCATTTGTCAGCCTTCCTTAGCAGGGCATTCTCACCCTCTGAAAAGCTTAAAGGCTTTAACATCTGGATACGCACCTGCAGCTGTGTAAATTAATGTAGTTTCTTTTATGAAATGAAGATGAAGGTTTCCTGTTGTGAGCCTAAATACCAAGTATACTCTGCTTTTTCAATCAGGTGATGGAGCTTATGGAAAAAAGACAGAATGCGTCGAGGTGAGTACACTCTACTGAGTTCTGCTTTTCTGGGATCAGTTTGGGAAAATCATGAGAAATTCTAAAAAGCTTCTCTCCATGTTTTCTAGTTGTTTTTTCAGCCTTGGTCTAAGTTTCATGTAGAAAAGGGCATAGAATTAGAACAGATAAACT
>NW_020897764.1:0-4665 GCF_003984885.1 Neopelma chrysocephalum
TGAGGGGGAGCTGGAATTGGGGCTGGGGGGGAGCTGGAATTGGGGCTGGAGGGGGAGCTGGAATTGGGGCTGGGAGGGAGCTGGAATTGGGGCTGAGGGGACTTGAACTGGGGAGGCTCTGAATTGGGGCTGGGGGGGAATGGAATTGTGGCTTGGAGAGGCTCGAATTGGGGCTGAGGGTCTTGGCCAGGGGCTGGGGGGAGGAGGGGGAAGGCAGGGAAGGGGTGAGGGTCTAGCTTAGGCAGGAGCAGAGCTTTGGGGAGGACATTTGTGGCAGGGGAGGGATGGATGGGATGTCCCCAGGGCTCAGGGGGAGCCCAGTCCTGTTTGATGTCCCTGTCACTGCTCTGGGTGGGGGGATCCAGGGCACCCTCATGGATAACACCAGGTTGGGTGGGATGTGGATCTGCTGGAAGGCTCCACAGAGGGATCTGGGCAGGCTGGATCCATGGGATCCATGGGCCAAAGCCAACGGGGTGAGGGTCAAAAGGACCAGGTCCTGGGTGACAACAACCCCTTGGAATCTCCAGGCTGGGGCTGGGAAGGAACCTGGGGGTGCTGGTGACAGAGGCTGGACGTGAGCCCAGGTGGCCAAGAAGTCCAAGGGCAGCTGGCTTGGATCCCAAATAGTGTGGGATCTGGAGCAGGGCAGGGATTGTCCCCCTGTGCTGGCCCTGCTGAGGCACCACCTGGAGCTGTGGGTCCAGTTCTGGGCCCTCAGGACAAGACCTGGAGGGGCTGGAGCGTGTGCAGGGAAGGGAAGGGAGCTGGGAATGGAGCTGGGAAGGGTCTGGAGCAGCAGGAGCAGCTGAGGGAGCTGGGGGGGCTCAACCTGGAGAAAAGGAGGCTCAGGGAGGACCTTCTGGCTCTGCAACCCCCTGACAGGAGGGGGGAGAAGGGCGGAATCAGTCTCTTCTCCCAGAGAACAAGGGACAGGAGGAGAGGGAACGTCCTCCAGCTGTGCCAGGGGAGGGTCTGGTTGGACATCAGGAGGAATTTCTCCCTGGAAAGGGTGGTCAGGCCTTGGCAGGGGCTGCCCAGGGAGGTTTGGAGTGCCCATCCCTGGAGGTGTCCCAGGAAGGCCTGGATGTGGCACTCAGTGCTCTGGGCTGGGGGACAAGGGGGGCATTGGGCACAGGGGGGGACTCTGTGACCTTGGAGGGCTTTTCCAACCTCTGGGATTCCATGAGGAGAATGGAGGGTTCTGGAGGAGACAACAGGGCTTTGGGTGACTGACCTACAGCTTCCCCTGGTAGGATTGGGATAAAATGAGGTGTTTTCTGGTAGTAGGAAAAGGATCCAGGGAAAGATCCTTCCAGGACCTGAAAGGATCCCTCAATAAACACAGAGAGGGACTTTTTACAAGAGCATGGAGGGACAGGACACAGGGAATGGCTTCAAACTGCCAGAGGGCAGGGATAGATGGGATATTGGGAAGGAATTCCTGGCTGGGAGAGTGGGGAGGGACTGGAATGGATTTCCCAGAGAAGCTGTGGCTGCCTCTGGATCCCTGGAAGTGTCCAAGGCCAGGTTGGAGCAACCTGGGATGGTGAAAGGTGTCCCTGCCCGTGTCAGGGTTGGCACTGGATGATCCTTAAGATCCCTTCCAGCCCAAAATATCCTGGAATTCTGTGCTGTAGCTGGTGACTGTGTTGTGTTTGAGATGAGGAGGAAGAGAAGGACTTTGTAGTGGGGAAAAAGGAAAAGGAAGGGCTGGAAATCCTTTCCAGGATGGAGAAATTCTGGCTTGGGGTAAGGAAATATCTGGAGAGGGTTGGGATTGGCACTGGAGGAGAGGGAGGAAACAAGGGGGTCACTCCTGAGCACTTTGTGTCTTGTAGCATCTTGTGGAGAATCCCAGAGTTAAAAACCTCCTGGAAGTGTGTCCTGGTTAAAAAAAAAATGGAAGATCCACTTGTTAGACCTTGGAAACATCTTTATTGAGGGTTGTTGGGCTCCCAGGAGCTTCAAACTCCTCATTTCCCAGCTGGCAAATTGGGAATAAACCACCCTGTGAAAACTGCAGCCGGGAGGGAGGAGAGAAAATAGATAAAACAGGAGATAAAAATAAACCCCAAACCCCATAAAATACGGGATTATGTGCAGGAAGGGGCAGGAGAGAAGAATCCAGGACCGGAATTTTGGTGGAAACCTGGCAAAGGGAAGGTGGCAGCTCCTCATCCTGGTGTTTGGAGCAGCTCCTGGGATAATTAGTAACACTCCCAATTAATTGGGGAGCTCACACAGGGTGAGTCACCTCCTTTTTATGGAAGCACAGTTGAGTCTCCTGGAAAGAATTCCCACATTAGGATGACTCTGCAGGAAATCCAATCCCTGCTCCCTGTTCCCAGTATCCCAGGTGCTGCTCCCAGTGGAGCTGTGGAAGGAACTGCAGGTTTTTGGGGGCAAAAAGTCAAATTATTTGTTAAAAAAATTGTGATTTCCAGATCCCTAAATCCCTACTTAGGCTGACACTAATTCCACCTCTGAATTCCACACAATCTGCTCCCTCAAGGAACTCTCTGGGAATCCTGAAGCCAAGTCCTTTTCCAGGGATCCTTGGGGGAATTCCTACAGCACCCACTGAGATCTCCCAAGTTGCTGCATCATTATTATCCCTTAAAAACTCCAGTTCCAAGGATATTTTGAATTAAATACTCCAAATTCAATATTCCCGAGACAAGGACTAATCACAGTTTGTTATATCTCACAAAACCCCTGGAATTTGGGTGCCAAACCTTATTTTCATTATTAATTGTAGAGATGATATGGGAAAAAAAAAGACCATAAATTTACCAAGAAATTGGAGTTTGAAGTGAAAATTCCCAATAAATCCACACAGTCCTGGATTTTTATATATAATAAACCCACTGTGCTGGATTTTTATATATAATAAACCCACTGTGCTGGATTTATTGTATATATATAGAACATAAAAATATAAATCTATTGTACTGGGGGCAAAGAGAGGGAGAAAAAGCCCCCAGAAATGGGATTTAAATGAGATTCCAGCCAAACAAAACAAAGTCTGGGAAATATTATTTATTTCTCTATCATTTCATGGCCTGTTTAAAACCCCTGACCCTTGAAATTTAAATTTCTTCTCAGAGAGAGAGAAGAAAAGGAAAAAAGAAACTTTCAGATGTGATGTCGATGAAAATTAAAATATTGGAGGGTGAAAAAAAGCTGGAAAAATGAATGGATTAAATTCCCAAAGAGGTTTTTTGCTTGGAAAATTTGCCCTCGGGCACTTTTAGGAGCTGAGTGAGGTCTCAGGTGAGTCAAAAGTCACAAGACCTGAGGTATGAAAACCTAATAAATACCCTGGGCAGGGACTGCTCTGCTTTTCCTGGACTCAGAGCACTTGTTTTCCCTCAGTATTCAATATCCATCCGCTGTTCTTTATGGATTTGGAATTTTGGGAACAGCAACAGTGGTATTTTTGAGGTAACTTCGAGCTGGTTTGGATTTGAAGAGAAAGAAACGCTCGGGGAATAAATTTTGCCTCTAAAAAGCAGCCCCAAAAGGCTCCCTGAGAATTCCATGGCTGCTCATCCAGGTAGGACTTTGGGATATGGATTAGGATGATGCTGTTTTATGGCACAGGTTGTGAGGCTGCATTAAATATCAACATTTTCACAGTTTTGAGAGAAAACTGTTGTCTTGCTGAGGGTTTTGTAGGGCTGGGGCGGCTCTTGGTGTTTGAAAATGGGCTCCCTGAGAATTCCAGGGCTGCACATCCAGGGATATGGATTAGGATGATCCTGTTTTATGGCACAGGTTGGGAGGCTGCATTAAATAATAATATTTTCACAGTTTTGAGAGAAAAATATTGTCTTGCTGAGGAGCTGGGGGTGATTTTGTAGGGCTGGGGTGTGAAAATGGACTCACTGAGAATTCCAGGGCTCCACAATCCAGGTAGGACTTTGGGATATGGATTAGGATGATCCTGTTTTATGGCACGGGTTGTGTGAGTGCATTAAATATCAATATTTTCCCAGTTTTGAGTGCAAAATGTTGTCTTGCTGAGGATTTGGTGGTTTTGTAGGGTGAGGGTGACTCCTAGGGTGTGAAAATGGGCTCCCTGAGAATTCCAGGGCTGCATTTCCAGGGAAAACATTGGGAGATGGATTAGGATGATCCTGTTTTATGGCACAGGTTGTGTGATTGCATTAAATATCAATATTTTCACAGTCTTGGGGGCAAAATGTTGTCTTGCTGAGGGTTTTGTAGGGCTGGGGCGGCTCTTGGGGTTTGAAAATGTGCTCCCTGAGAATTCCATGGCTCCACATCCGGGTAGGACTTTGGGATATGGATTAGGATGATGCTGTTTAATGGCACAGGTTGTGAGGCTGTGTAAAATATCGATATTTTTTCAATTTTGAGAGAAAAATGTTGTCTTGCTGAGGGTTTTGTAGGGCTGAGGCAGCTCTTGGGGTTTGAAAATGTGCTCCCTGAGAATTCCATGGCTGCACATCCAGGGAAGGACTTTAGGATATGGATTAGGATGATGCTGTTTTATGGCACAGGTTGGGAGGCTGCATTAAATATCAATATTTTCACAGTTTTGAGAGCAAAATGTTGTCTTGCTGAGGAGCTGGGAGTGATTTTGTAGGGCTGGGGTGTGAAAATGGGCTCCCTGAGAATTCCAGGGCTGCACATCCA
>NW_020897764.1:4675-8369 GCF_003984885.1 Neopelma chrysocephalum
ATGGGCTCCCTGAGAATTCCAGGGCTGCACATCCAGGGAAGGACTTTAGGATATGGATTAGGATGATCCTGTTTTATGGCACAAGTTGTGAGGCTGCATTAAATATCAATATTTTCACAGTTTTGAGAGCAAAATGCTGTCTTGCTGAGGATTTGGTGGTTTTGTAGGGCTGGGGCGGCTCCTGGGGTGTGAAAATGGGCTCCGGGCTGAGATTTTATTTTAAAAAAATCAGATTTCTTTGCTAATTTAGGATTTTTTTGCCTCCCTGGGCCTGGGGGAAGGTGGATGGTGCTACCAGGAGCAGGTTTTTTTTAGGAGCTGGTTTTCAGGTGATTTTTGTGTTCCATGGGGTCTGTCCCAAGCTTTGGTTCCAGGTTTTCCTCGTGATCATGTGATGTCTTAATTCCATGATTATTTATAGATATTATTTATAATGTCTATTATGAATATTTATTAATATATAATGTAAAGTAATCTAAAATCATATACAGTAATATATATATACAGTAATATATATTACACATATTTTATATTTGTATTTTATAAATATTATATATTGTGCTATTATAGTATATAGTATAATGTATAATAATATATAATATAAAATGAGATAAAATACGAAGTATAATACTATATAGTTGTATATATTTATATATATTTATTTTTTTAATGTAATATGTATTATGTGTATTGTTTATATGTTATAAATATATATAATATATAATATGATACAATATAAAGTAAAAATTATACTGTTTGTATATGTTTATATCTACTTACATATTTATATACTTTTAATATAATATATATTGTATGTATTAATAATAATATCATATATAATATATATTGATAATATATAACACATGGTATAATATATAAATGTAAAAGTATTATAATATTTATCATAAATAATATTTATAATATCCATTATAATATAATATAATACATTATTTATCATCTATATTATAATATATATTAATACATATACACTATTTATACTTTATAGGATGTATTTTTATATGTTATATATAGAATATAAAATAATATAAAATAATTAATATAATCTAATAGAATAATATATATATTATAAATAATTTATGTAAATAATTATGGAATTAAGGCAACAAGTTGTTGTGAACTGGGTGCTGATATTTGAAATTTTCCAAAACCAGTGAAAAGAGGAAAAATGATACAAAATGTTAATTTTTATCATCTTTACTGTATTTATTTCACCTCTAGGCCCTGTCCATTAAGTTAAGCTTAATTTGGATTTATAAATGATAAAAAATAATTAAAAATATATATCTATAAATTAAAATTTTGTTAATATAAAATGTATGTATAAAATATATACTAATAAATTTAAAATATATCTGATTTATAAATTATAATTTATGGATCCTGATTAATAAACCCTTAACGTGGTTTCTCTTCAACTCTCATTGATTTCATTGCTAAAATGGTTGTTTAACCTGATTTATTTGTCCTTTATAGGACTAAATTATTACTGTAATAATTATAAACCCATAATAGGAACATTTCCCACTTCAGTTATCCTGTCAAAAATATTCCCTGGATTTTTTGGAATCCCACTGCTGATGTTTTTGGAATCCCACAGTTTATTCCTTTATTATTTGACTGATTATTAAAGGATGACATTAAAGATTATTAAAAAGCGTTTTTCCTTTTTCCCTGTTTGAAAATAACCTTGACCTGGAAATTAAAATAATAAGTCAGTGGAAATTAAAATAATAAATCAATGGAAATTAAAATAATAAAAGATCAGAATCATAACTCTCTCAAAGTGTCATAAAATCAAAATTCCCTCCATCAGATCCTTCTGAACCAACCTGTGGTGGAGTAACAACCTTGTTTTTCTACGTGGAAAATTATCTCCAAATTAGGAATTTCATGTAGGAAACGATAGAGAAATAAATAATATTTCTTAGACTTTGTTTTGTTGGCTGGAATCTCATTTAAATCCCATTTCTGGGGGCTTTTTCTCCCTCTCTTTGCCCCCAGTACAATAGATTTATGTTTTTATTTTATATATATTTTTATATATAAATAAATATAAATTTTTATATAGATAAAAAAATATAATATAAATCTATAGTACAATATTATATATTATACATTAATATATTATAATTAATAATTATTATAATCAATATAATAATTATAATTAATATATTATTAGCATGTTGATATATTATAATATTTTTAATAATTATACTCTTTATAATATATTATTAATATTAATATATTATTATGTTATATATTAATGATTATATTATATATTGTATTATTATATATAATATTACATATACCTAATATAATATATATAATACATGTAATATATATAATGTATAATAATATATATAATATATATATTTATATATATATAATGTAATATATATATTTATATATATATAAATCCAGTACAGTGGATTTATTATATATAAAAATCCAGGACTGTGTGGATTTATTGGGAATTTTCCCTTTAAACTCCAATTTCTTGGTAAATTTGTGGCCTTTATTTTTTTTTTTCCATATCATCTCTACAATTAATAATGAAAATAAGGTTTTAAAAAGGGCATAAAAATAAGGTTTGGCACCCAAATTCCAGGGGTTTTGTGGGATATAACAAACTGTGATTAGTCCTTATCTTGGGAACATGGAATTTGGAGTATTTAATTCAAAATATCCTTGGAACTGGAGTTTTTAAGGGATAATAATGATGCAGCAACTTGGGAGATCTCAGTGGGTGCTGTGGGAATTCTCCCAAGGATCCCTGGAAAAGGACTTGGCTTCAGGATTCCCAGGGAGTTCCTTGAGGGAGTGGATTGTGTGGAATTCCAAGGCGGAATTAGTGTCAGCCTAAGTGGGGATTTAGGGATCCAACTTCCCGCCTCTCCCTACAAACACCTGGAGCTTGTGCTCTGGGATTAATCCCTAAATTATCCCTAATCCCTAAATTATCCCGTGATCCATCCGAGGAGATAATGAGCTGGTGAGTGATTAAATCCTTATGACTTGATGGGTGTTCCCAAATTAATTGTGGGATGTCAAACTCTAACAAGGAATGAGATGTTCCAGGGAATAATCCGACCCTCGGGAACAAGAAACCTCTGGAATTGTGGACAGAAGCCGCTCCAAGTGTGTTGTGTTTAATCTCCCATTCCAAAGGGTGGATTGTTGGGATAGAAGGAAGTGACAGCTCTTTGTTTTCCTCCCGGGATTCCAGATCCCAGTGAGCAATCCCTGCGGGATTAATGTGTCATCCCAGAGCATCCCAGGAAAATGTGACCCATCCAGAAGTGCTGTGATTATTTCCCAGGACAAAAACTATGGATTTGGGAGTTATTTTGGCTGATTGTTCCAACAAAAGTTTGACTCTCCTTGAATTTGTAAGGAAGATAATTTTTCCAAGTTATTATTCCGAAGTAATATCCAAGAGATAGTGACAATTCCTGAAGAATATGGATCTATTTATGGCTGGGAGTTTCTGCTCTTTAATCCCTGGGAATTCTGCTCAAAAAGTGTCCCTGCCCATAGTAGGGGGTTGGATTAAAAGGTTTTTAAGATCCCTTCCATCCCAAATCATCCTGTGATTCCATGGACATTCTGGAACGTTCCCAACACACCTGGATGTTGGGATATCAGAGTGGAAGGGGAAGGAGCAGTTCTTCAG
>NW_020897764.1:8379-14387 GCF_003984885.1 Neopelma chrysocephalum
ACATTAATGGGATGTGTTTTGGGATATCCTGGATTTTCTCCAGGACTTGTTGGTCTGTGGGAAGCTGAGAATGAAGTGGGAATGGGAATATTCCAGGACATTAAGGCAATAAATATTGGAAGTTTGTGCTGCTGTGAATGGGGTTGACAGTCCTTTCCAAAGGAAATATTCAGGTGGTTAGAAATGATTCTGGAACAATGGATGGGTTGAATTCCCAAAGAGGTTTTTGCCTGGAAAATTTGCCCTTGGGCACCTTTAGAAACCAAGTGTTGGGTAAAGCCTTGGAGCTCTCAGGGGAGTCAAAACTCATCCACAGCTGTTCCCAAGCCTATCTCGGATCTCCACCTGGAATGTGAGAGTACTGGAAGCAAACTGTGGATGGGATTAACGTTCCTAAAGATTCCTGCTCTTTTTTTATTCCTTTAGTTTCTCCCGGCTTGGAGAGCGTTGCCCTTGGAGAGGAGGCTCAGCCCGACGAGCCCATGAACGAGGACATCCGTATCCACAGCTGGCCTTGCTCCTACTACCTGGACACCGGGAAGCAATGGATCTCTGGGAAACTCTCCCTGACTCCCGTCGGGATCAAATTCACAGCTGACAAAACCGGGGAGCTCTTGGTCGACTTCCACCTTTCCGGGATCAGCGAGATCAAGAAGGAATCTTCCAACCTGATCTTCAGCTCCCTCACCATCCTGGAGAAGAACACCAAGCACTGGTTCAGCTCCCTGCAGCCCAACAGGAATGTGGTGTTCAACATCCTGGAGCACTTCTGGAGGGAGCAGCTGCTGGAGAGCCGAGGGGCGGGAGCGGCAGGAGCGGCCCCGCGGCCCGGGAAGGGCAAGGAACTGACGGGAATGTTGGCGGGATCCCAGAAACGCCTGGAGGACACGGCCAAGGTGCTGCACTACCAGGGGGAGCAGTTTGACAACATCATGAGAGGGCTCAACAAGATCGAGGGGGACATGGATGTGGCCGACAGGTAATGGGGTGGGAGCATCCCAAGGGCCGGGAATTCGCGGAGCGGATCCGCGGGAGGGTGTTCCTCAGACCAGGAATTCCCGGGGCGGATCCACAGGAGGGTGTTCCTTGTGCCAGGAATTCCTGAGACAGATCCACAGGAAGGTGTTCCTCGGGCCAGGAATTCCTGGGGCAGATCCGTAACAGAGTGTTCCTTGAGCCAGGAATTCCCGGGGCAGATCCATGGAGGGTGTTCCTCAGACCAGGAATTCCTGGGGCAGATCCACAGGAGGATGTTCCTCGTGCCTGGAATTCCTGGGTCCCTCCCAACCCAAACCTTCCTGGAATTCAGTGATTTTATATATAAATCTCCTCTTTCCTTCAAATAACTTTCCCAACCCTTATGAATTCCCACTCCAAGTGACAGAAACGATGGAGATCTCCGGAATATTATCATCCTATAAGTTATTAGTGAATGGGTAACTAATTAGGGGAAATAAGGGAATTAATGTCCCCACTGGCGTTCAGGTGTTCATTAATATGGCATTCCCACTTTTATTGGATGGCCTGGAATATTCCTAAATTGAAATCCTGGGATTTTGCTGCCTTTAGAGACAAATTTGGAGCCCGTTGGAGATGTTGTTTAACTGGAGCTGCCCCAAAACTCGAGGGAATGGTAAATATTTGGTGTTAATCAGAACATTCTGCCTTTCCTGTTCGCTGATGAACAATTCCAAGGGGAATTCTTTGATGTGTTCCGTGTTAAATTCCGGTCCAAAACGGACAGAAAGGTCGGGAGCAGCGGTGGAATATTTAAGGATCTCTGGCTTGGGAGTGCCTTTGGAGCAGCTCCGACACCTGCAGGAAGAAACAAAACATAATAAAAGTTCAAACTGGTTGTTTTTGGAAGCAGCAGCTGGTTTGAGATGGATCGGCTGGAAAGGGAAGTGCTGCTTTCCCGACGATTTTGGGGATGTTTTCCGGGGCCTTTCATGGAAAGCCAAAAGACTCGGAGCTTCAGGGAGAGCTTGGAAAGTCCTGGGGCAACAAACAAAGAGCAGGAAAAGCGATCCCGGCTCATTGTTTTTGGAAGGGAGCTTTGCTTTGGGGTTTGGAGGAGCTGCCAGGGGTTGTTTGTCCTCCCGAAGCTGAAAAGTTGGAGGCAGGGACTTAAAAATGGGAAAATAAAGGAAAGCAGGGAGCAGATTTGCAGGTGACACCAAACTGGGGGGGAGTGTTGATCAACTGGAGGGCAGGAGGGCTCTGCAGAGGGACCTGGAGAGGTTGGATCCATGGGTTGATTCCAAGGGGATGAGGTTCAAGCAGGCCAAGGGCCGGGTCCTGCCCTTTGGCCACAAGAAGCCCCGGCAGCTCCAGGCTGGGCCAGAGGGGCTGGAGAGCAGCCAGGCAGGAAGGGAGCTGGGAGTGGGGATGGACAGGGAGCTGAACAGGAGCCAGAGTGTGCCCAGGGGGACAAGAGGGCCAATGGATCCTGGCCTGGCTCAGGAACAGTGTGGCAGCAGGAGCAGGGCAGGGATTGTGCCCCTGGACTCAGCACTGGTGAGGCCACCCCTGGAGTGCTGTGTCCAGCTCTGGGTCCTCAGCTCAGGAAGGACATTGAGGTCCTGGAGCAGGTGCAGAGGAGAGCAACGAGGCTGGGGAAGGGACTGGAGCACAATTCCCATGAGGAGAGGCTGAGGGAGCTGGGGCTGTTCAGCCTGGAGAGGAGGAGGCTCAGGGGAGACCTCCTCACTCTCTGCAACTCCCTGACAGGAGGGGGGAGCCAGGGGGGGGTTGCTCTCTTCTCCCAGACAACTCTCAGCAAGACAAGAGGGCTCAGGGTCTTCAGCTGTGCCAGGGGAGGTTTAGGTTGGATATTAGAAAGAATTTCTTTCCAGAGAGGGTGCTCAGCCATTGGAATGGGCTGCCCAGGGAAGGGGTGGATTCTCCATCCCTGGAGGTGTTTAAGGACAGACTGGATGTGGCATCAGTGCCATGGGCTGGGAACCACGGCGGGGTTGGATCAAGGGTTGGACTTGATGATCTCGGAGGTCCCTTCCAACCCAGCTGATTCTGTGATTCTATTCTGTAAAATGTGAGCTGAAGAGTTTGGCCAAGGCTCAAGGGGGGGGAAAATCAGCTCTGATTTTCTGCACAAACTTGTTCTGGTTGCACCAGGCAGGAGGGTTTTGTCCATAGAGCAGGAAATTTGGGAACAAACTGCTCCTTCCTGTTTGGGGGGGTGTCTCTCCTAAAAAGAACCAGAGCCCTTTATCTCCTTCCCTGTGTTCAAAGCTTGGATGAATTTATTTTACCTCTGTTTGTGGCCTTTTTTTTGGATTCTTAATCCTGTGTTTGTGTATTCCTGGATGTTTCCAGCTGCTTCCAGATGAGCAGAGCTGAGTGTGCCGTGCTCCAGATGGGCAGAGCCCTCAAAATAAGTGGGAATCCAGATCCTATTTTAATATATTCTTATTAAATATATTTTTAAAAATATTTTTAATATGTTCCTATTAAAAACCTATAATATGTAATATATATAAATATATAACATATATAATATATTACATATATTATATAAATATATTAATATACTTATATATAATACATATAAACTTTTTTAATATATTCCTATTAAAAACCTATAATATGTATATATTTATATATAATACATATATCTTTTAAATCTATTCCTATTAAAAACTTATAATATGTATGATATACATACTATATATATTATAAATATATATAATATATATTTATATTTAATACATATAAATATTTTTTAAAATATTCCTATTAAATATATTTTAAAATATCTTTTAAATCTATTCCTATTAAAAACTTATAATATGTATGATATACATAATATATATATTATAAATATATAATATATATTTATATTTAATACATATAAATATCTTTTTAATATATTGCTATTAAATATTTTTTAAATATCTTTTGAATATATTCCTATTAAAAAACTATAATATATATGATATATATGATATGTAATATATATTATTTAATATTTATATTTATATATTATATATAAATATCTTTATAATATATATAATATATATTTATATATAATATATGAATATCTTTATTATATATATAATATCTTTTTATGTATAATATATATTAATATCTTTTGAATATATTCCTGTTAAAATGTGCTCTGGTGCAAATTTTCCTTTGTATCTGTGGATTGGTGGTTTGTTGATCCACAGGGATGATTCCACCATGGAATTCTGGCAAAAATTGGCTGGAGCCTTTTTTTAGGACTGTTCAGCAGGAAAATCCTGACTGGAAATCCCACAGGGATATCAATCCCTGGGAAAAGAGGGAAGGAGATGTGATAAAAAGAATTAAGGATTAGAGTTATCCAGATAAATCATCACAATGTAAAGGGAAGTTTAGATCGTTTGGGAGGAGATTCCTGGAATTCCACCTCCACTATCCATGAATTCAATGGTTGACTCCCAACATAGCTTTTCCTAGGAGAGGAATTCCTTCCAGTGGATCCATTTGGAAAACTGTTGGCAAACAAAGCATGTTCCAGTTGGAGATACCTCCTTCAGCTCCAAATTAAACAGGATGGAAAAATGGCAGGATTTAGGAAGTTTCCTGTGGAAACACAGGGATTTTTCTCCTGGAAAATAAAACCTTACAAAAAGTAAACTAAACCCACCATTTTTCCTCTCATTCCTGCTTTTTTTGGGGTGAAAAGAATCCTGGTGAGGCTTAGATTCAAAAATCAGGGATTCTTTCCTGATCCTTTCTTAGGGAAAGGACCCCAGGAAAAGGGAATGTCTCCCTGAGGGTGAGATGGACTCTGGGAAGTCTCTGCTGGACTTCTGAGCCTCAATCTTAGTGGGAATTTAGTGGGAATTTTAACTGGGAATTTGGGTGTGGGGACAAAGCAAAGGGTGGTATCAGACTGTGGGATTGAGGGATAAAGGAGCAGGAAAAGGCAGTGAAAAAAGGAGTGGAAAATCGAGGAAAAGGCAGCGTGAGCTGAGGAACAGCCTGGAAAAATCCAGTTGGAAGTTCAGTTTCTTGCATCCCAACAGTGAGATTCCAGCCCCAACAGTGAGATTCCAACCCCAACAGTGAGATTCCAGCAATGCTTCCCAACGTTTTAGCACATGAGGAGAAGCTGGGTTTGGAAATGGATGGATCCTGGGAAGCTGGGAATGGGTTTGAGGAGTGAAATAACAGCGGGCTGGATTCCGGATTAAGGAATTAAGGATTTGCTTTGAACTGGTGGGATAATAGGACCTTCCCACCGTTTTTCCCTGTTCTAACCTTCCCTTCTCCCTGCCAGGTTGTTGACAGAGCTGGAATCTCCTTCCTGGTGGCCCTTCAGCAGCAAACTCTGGAAAGCCCCTCTGGAATCCAAGCCCAAGGAAGTGGCCGCAGCTTCCGAGCCCAAGAACCAGGAAGGAATCATCCTGAGAATTCCAGTCATCATCACCCACAGAACAGACTCCAATGCCAAGCCAGGAAAACTCACACTCTTTGCCTCTGGCCTGGAGATCAGTGACTGCAATTCCCAGGTGATCCACAGGTTTGAATCCCGGGATGTGGATGATATCCGGGTGCACACTCCCTACGAGATCAGCGTCCGCCAGAGGTTTATTGGGAAGCCCGACATGTCCTACAGGCTCCTGTCAGCCAAGATGCCAGAGGTCATTCCCCTCCTGGAGATGCAGTTCAGCAAGAAGATGCAATTCCTGGAGGATGCCCTGGGATTTGTGGGAGCCAGGAAGTCTCCTCAGGTGGATTTGGGGACGTCCATCTGGCAGGCGGGTAAGTGGGACAGGGAATCCCTCTGGAAGCAGCAGATTTGGCTCCAAAGGTTTCCAAGGGTTTTCCAACCCCAAAATATTTCCAAGGCAAATCCTCTCGTCCCTGTGCCAATGGTGGTGATGATAAAATCCAAGGAATTGTGGCCAGGAAGTCTGCTCAGGTGGGTTTGGGGACTCCATCTGGCAGGCGGGTAAGTGGGACAGGGAATCCCTCTGGAATTCAGCAGCTTTGACTCC
>NW_020897764.1:14397-23500 GCF_003984885.1 Neopelma chrysocephalum
GCAGCTTTGACTCCAGAGGTTTCCAAGGGTTTTCCAACCCCAAAATATTCCCAAGGCAAATCCTTCCCTCCCTGTCCCAACAGTGGTGATGATAAAATCCAAGGAATAACCTCAAGGTGACTTCAAACCCTCCATCATTGCTGTTTTTCCTTTATCATTCCTGGCTGGAATAGATGAATAATAATGATATTAAACCTGACCTTCAGTTAAATACAGGAAGTTTAACCCAAATATCCATTCCAGGAATTCAATAAATCGTGGGATAAACATCATATTGATCTTCCTACTAAATTTTTTCCTAAAAAACTCTAAATTTTGGCATTTGAACAGTCCAAATGTTTAAATTTGGGAGATTTTAGGCTTCAGATTTGTTGATTTTAAGATTTCAAGGAAACAAGGGAGACTGAAACCCTTTCCCAACAATCAGCTTGACATTCCTTACTCCTCTTCATTCTCCTAAAATTCCAAGTGTTTTTCCTTAGTTTTTTTTGTAATTCAACCCTGGATTCATTTCATATATGTCACTTAGGAATTTATTTAATTTATTTATGTAAATCCTCTTTTTTTTCCCCCTAATTTTTAATGACAAAAGAACAACTCCAGGCCTGGATTTACTCCCAGCTTATTAAAAACCCAGCAGAAAAAACAGGATAAAGTAATAAATTCACATCTTTCCCTGTACCAAACATCCTGGAATTCAGCAGGGGAGGGTATTTTGAAAGGGAAAAAACTTGGAAAAACCTGGTTAATTTGGAAGGAAGGAAGTTTTTGGGGCATCTGGCACTTCAAATCCAACAGCAGCTTAGAGGAAAAACAACCTGCTCTAAATTATTCCAACCAATTGGAGTCCAATTCCTGAGGGCCTGAAGGCTGGTTATATAAAATCCTTTTATATAATATAATAATATATATAATATAATATAATATATATAATATAATATAATATATAATATAGTATAATATATATATAATATAATATATAATATAATATAATATATAATCCTTTTTTCCAGCCCTCTCCAGGTTTTTCCCACTGCTCTGAGCGAGGGAAGGAAGGATATTTCTCCTTCCCTGCTGCCTTTTCCCTGTTTCCTTTGGAAATGAGCTTCAAGAAAACCGAATTTTATGGCAATCCCGACTTTTCCAGCTTTTCCAGCTCCCTTGTTTGTCCCTTCCCTGGAGTTTATCCCTGTTTTTCCTTCTGTCACAAGGTGGCACCCACGGGCTGCCTTTGAACCTCTGGCATTTTTTTCCATGGATATCCTCTTTTTTTTTTTTTCCCTAAAATCCAAGGGGGAAAAAAATCCTTGTTTTGTGCCCCTGTACACAGAAAAAGCTTTATTTTTTCAGATAATTAATTAATTTAGGGATTTCTAGGAGAAATATCCCGGCAGGAAAGGTCCATCCTGCTTAAAATTAAGGATTTTGCCCTTTTTAAATCCTTAAAATTAAGGATTTTAATGAATTTAAAATTTTATTAAATTTAATTAATTTAAAAATTTGAATTTAAATTTAATTAATTTAAAAATTTAATTAAAATTAAATTTAAACAGTTTAATTTAATTAAAATTTTTAAATCCTTAAAATGAAGGATTTTGCCCCAAACTGTCACAACCTCACCTGGAGCCTCTGTTTAAAGTTCTTCATATTCCAAATAAATAATCCCTTTTCCTAAGATTTTTGGCATAATTCCACCTGAAAGAGGAATTTCTGGAGGGTTTTCTACCCCCCCAGATTATCTGAAAGGATTTTTAGGTGCTTTGCACTTCTTTCCTCCCTCTTTTTTTTGGCCAAATGGGGGCGTTTAAACGCTCAGGGCACTTGTTTTATTTGATTTTATTCAGTTTTGAGCCAATTCCACCCTCTGGAATGGTTGACAGCACCTTCCCAGGATTAAAAAAAAAGGGATTAAAATCCTAAAGTGCCTCTGCAGCACAACAATTTGGGGCTGTCTGGGTCCTGTAGCTGAATTTTAGCATCCACAGGTTTTTTTATCCCTTTACAAACTGCTGAATTTTTCCTGTTTCTCCGTAAATTTGCTCATTTTTTGGAGTTTCCAGCACTTTGTTCCGAGCTTTGGTGGCTTTTTGGAAGTGACACCAATGAAACCAAATTGCTTTTTTAAGTGTTTCTGCCTTTTTATCCAATATCTCCCTAAAAAATTACTGGGAAATTCCAGCTCTCCTTGCTCATCCTGCTCTTTTTGTCCTTGGATTAATGGAGATGGATGGATGGATGAATTGATTTTAATTAATTAATTAGCACAGGGTGACACTCAGCTGATGAGAAACACAAAGAACCTCCTCTGGCTGTTTGTTGCCATAGGGAATTCTGTCATTCCCACCCCACTTTTCCTGGGAAGGACACCAAGACACTGATTTCCCATTTTTCAGTGCCTGGTTCTTTTCCCCTTTGGAAAACAAGGAGCACAATCCAGTGAAGGCACCTGGGCAGTGTCTGAGTCCAGGGACTGATAACGGAGTAATTCCAGGGATTAGGAGTTTGCAGGAATTCCCTGGGAGGGATTTAGGGTTTGGTGCTTCTGGTTTAGCTTTTGGCTCCCTTTTCCAGGAAAAAGGAATGGTATCCAGAGCTGGGCTGTGGCAGCACTTGGAGCTGGCACAGAGCTCTGGAATGTGCCAGGCTTTGTGTCCTCATGGATTCCAATCTGTTGTCCTTGGCCTTGGTGCTCCCAGGTGGCCTTGGGACAATGGTTTCCTTGCTGGTGCCCAGGTGGGAAAACTTTGGAGATAAAATCCCAGAATGGCTTGGAAGGAACCTTAAGGATCATCTCATCCCACCCCCTGCCATGGGACACCTTCCGCTCTCCCAGGTTGCTCCAAGCTGGCCTTGGACACTTCCAGGGATTCAGATGCAGCCACAGCTTCTCTGGGACATCCATTCCAGTTCCTCCCCACTTTCCCAGCCAAGAATTCCTTCCCAATATCCCATCTATCCCTACTTTCACTTTGAAGAATCTCCCAGTGGTGACACCTCCTCGTGTCTCCATCCCCAGCCCTTGGGGACAGTTGACCTTTCTGTTCCAGTGCCAAATGGAGCAAAGCCCTGAAAGAGCAGCAGGAACAAGGTTTAGTTCCCTTCCTCCTTTGTTTTTTTTAGGGATAATTTGTTATTCCCAAGTGAGGAGCTCAGCTGTCCCAGCCCCAGGTGGGATATTAAAGCTCCCTGTAATTCCTGCAGGATTGTTTCTGGGTGGAAGTTTCACTGTTTGAGGGGTTTCTCCTTTAAAAGCAGAAGCCCCAGGAATGATTGAGTGTCCCAAAATCTCCACAGCTTCTGGAGAGTGGAGTGGTCCCTCTGGAATCCTAAATGTGGTCTGCACTGAGCACCATCTCCTTGAATTCCCACTCAAGGGACATGAGACTTTAGCAACCAGTTCTCCAACCCATCTATGAACATCAGAGGATGATCCTCCTCGGGAAGAGTAGCTGGGCTTTGTCTTGATATTCCATAGAATCCCAGGATGGTTTGGGATGGAAGGGACCTTAAGGATGATCTCATCCCACTCCCTGCCATGGGCAGGGACACCTTCCACTAGCCCAGGTTGCTCCAAGCCCCATCCAACCTGGCCTTGGACACTTCCAGGGATAGGACATCCACAATTTCTTTGGACAACCTGTGCTAGGGCCTCCCTGCCCTGTGAGTGCAGCTGGAAGGACAGGAAACAGCTTCCAGAGGGATTGTGGGATCGTGTCCCTGCTGCTCAGCTGGGGGTTGGTGTCACCAGCAGTGTTGTCCTTCCCTTCCTGGATTTTGCTGCCTTGACCTTTGGGCTCTGTCCCTGCTCCATCACTTCAAAGTTCTTGAATGAAAAGATCACAGGGAGCAGAAGCAGCAGGTGGAAAATCCCTGGAAGTGTCCAAGGCCAGGTTGGAGCAACTTGGGATGGTGGAAGTTGTCCCTGCCTGTGGCAGGGGGTGAGACTGGATGATTTAAGGTCCCTTCCAACCCAAACCATTCTGGGATTATCCTTGTTTATGTGATTGGAAACGTGATATGTGGAAATCCTGTTAAAACAGCCCAAAATGACCCAATTCTCCAAATTCTGCCTTTGATGGTAAATCATCTCTTGGCAACCTGGTCCCCTCCAGGATGGGTGGTGTGGGAAATACAGCTGGAATCCTTCCTGGAAGGATAGAATTGAATGGTTAAGGTTGGATTGGGCTTCTCTGAGTTCACCCTCCCAAACTCAAATCATGGAATCAAATCAGGGAATCTTGGAATCCCAGAATGGTTTGGGTTGGAAGGGACCTTCAAGACCATCTCATCCCACCCCTACCACAGGCAGGGACACCTTTCACTAGCCCAGATTGCTCCAACCTGGCCTTGGACACTTCCAGGGATGGGGCAGCCACAACTTCTCTGGGAAATCCATTCCAGTCCCTCCCCACCCTCACAGGGGAAGAATTTTTCCCGATTTCCAACTGGGAATTGTCAGTCTGACCATGGGAATTTCTCTTGCAGCCACGGGACTCCTGGGAGGGGTGGTGCAGCCTGGATCTCCAGCAGGAAGCAGGGAAGGGATGGACAACGAGCAGGTTCAGCTGCAGCAGCACGAGAAGGTCTCCCAGGAAGAGGCAAAAGAGCTGAGACAGGTAAAGTGGAGATAAATTTGCCAAAGTTGAGATAAATTTCCCTCCCTGTATTTCCTTAAAAACACACGTTTTCCCCATCACAAAGTCGTTGTCTTAACAAAATAATCCTTCATAAATTTCCATGGGAATATTTTACAGCTTAATCCAGCCTGTGGTAAAAATACCCTCTTCCCTGAGGGTCTTTAATCATCCTAATTAATAATTATAATTCATAATTTCCAGGTATAAGCTGTAATAGATATGGAAGTGAAGGAAAATGGGGTCGAAGGGGGAATTTCTTCCCAGGAGAAGCAGATTTGGAAGGTGTGGAAGTTTGGGATTCACACGGGGCTCAAAAACGTCCATATAGAGCCTTTTGGGTTTGGAATCCCTGGAATCATCAAGGAAATGACACCTGAGCAAGACATGGAATGTTTGGGAAGGAGCAGGATGATGGATCATCGCATTTACAAGGAATTCAGAGAGTGAAGAGGGAAAAACAAGCATTGAAGACAGAGATCCTTGTGCCATCACCTTTTATCCATTAATTAAAGATATTTGAGGGCCTTGTGTTTATAATTAGTGTTTTCCTGAGCAATTCCCTCTCCTGAGGGTTGGGATCTTTTATTCCTTGTGGTGAAAACACTTGTTTTGCATCAAAAAAAAAGGAGGATTTTACTCCCTCTCTCTCACTGTTTGTGAGCTGGGTGAGTCAGGAGAACTTCCAAAGCTGGAGAAGAGGAATTTGTGGTGAACAAAGAGCTGTTGCTCTTCCTCTCTCCTCCAGGGATAACAGCAGGTGTTTTCCAACAGGAATTGTTGGGGGATGCTCGATTCCTTCCCTCGGAGCTGGAATTCCTGCCCTCAGTGTGATTTGGGTGCTCAAGAAAAGGACCTCACCGGGAATTCCTGAGGGAACATTTATGTTAAAAAACACATTTTGTGGCAGTGTGAGTGTTCCTGAACTGGGTTATGGAGACAGAATCCTACAAAATTCCAATGGTGTGTCTGGCTGGGATTAATAAAATGGCCCCAGGACTGGGAGGGATGTGACAATGGTCCCATTCCAGTCCTTTGGACCTCAGGTAGGAATTCCTGAGGGACATTTATGTTAAAACACAGAGTTTGTAGCACTGTGAACCTGTTCCTTAATTGGGTTATGGAGATGGAGGAAGAATCCTACAAAATTCCAGTGATGGAGGAACAATCCTACAAAATTCCAGTGATGTGTGGCTGGGATTGACAAAATGTCCCCAGGAGTGGGAGTGGATGTGACAATGGTCCCATTCCAGTCCTTTGGACGTCAGCAGGAATTCCTGAGGGGACATTTATATTAAAACAGGGATTTTGTGGCATTGTGAGCCTGTTCCTTATCTGGGTTATGGAGATGGAGGAAGACTCCTACAAAATTCCAGTGATATGTGGCTGGGATTGATAATCTTGGCCCCCCAGGGCTGTGCTTGGAGGGTCTGGATGGTCCCATCCAGGACTAGGAATTCCTGAGGGAACATTTATATTAAAACACAGAGTTTGTAGCACTGTGAGGCTGTTCCTTAACTGGGTTATGGAGATGGAGGAAGAATCCTACAAAATTCCAGTGATATATGGCTGGGATTGACAAAATGTCCCCAGGAATGGGAGGGGATGTGACAATCTTGGCCCTCCAGGGCTGTGTTTGGAGGGTCTGGATGGTCCCATTCCAGTCCTTTGGACCTCAGGTAGGAATTCCTGAGGGGACATTTATATTAAAACAGGGATTTTGTGGCATTGTGAGCCTGTTCCTTATCTGGGTTATGGAGATGGAGGAAGACTCCTACAAAATTCCAGTGATATATGGCTGGGATTGACAAAATATCCCCGGGAATGGGAGGGGATGTGACAATCTTGGCCCCTCAAGGCTCTGCTTGGAGGGTTTGGATGGTCCCATTCCGGTTCTTTTCCTCCTTCCAGAGCCTCTGGAGTGTTTATTTACCCTTTACGTGCCTTCAACTCCGGAAATCACAACTGTGAGCTCACAGAAAACTTTGTTTGGTGGAGGAACTGCTCATTCCAAGGGCTAAAGACCAAATTTCCTCATGGGATGGCCTCGTTCCATGGCCTGTGGGGATCGCAGACACCTGAGCTTAACACATGGAAAACCAGGCCCTGGAGCTGTTTTTTTGGAAGGGGGGAGAACTGAGGAAATAATTTGTATTTCCTCCTGTGTAACTGGAACGATTGGGATCAAAATAAAAGGTGGGAATGAAGCCTGTGGAGCTGCTGGAGTCTATTTTTTTCCAGCCCGGTGGTACCACGAGTGTTTATTTGCTTGAAAATAAGTGAATAAAATCAGAATTCTTTGTCACTCCGAGGAAAAATAACGGGAGAAATGTCCTCTAGGAAATCATGTTGGGATTTAAAATCCCTCCTGTCCCTGGGAGCAGGAGAGGGAATTGCTTGGGAGTGACTTGAGTGGCTAAAAATGCCAAACTTCTCGCAGGAAAATAAAAATCTTCCACTTACAGTTTTCCTAATTTCCTGTCCCAGGGAAAGAACCTGGAGGAGAGTTTTATTTGGGACAGAAACAGGAGTTTTCTCCCTTTTAGTTTTGGGAAGAACAGAGAAAGGTGGATTAAGTTTGATCCAGAGTTTATTTTGTGTTTTTGCTTTGGCAGCCAAAGCGCGACTCCGGTTTTTCCCGTTCTGGGATTTATGGAAAAAGCTGGGAGATATTTTACAAGATAAATCCCGCTCCTGTGGCTGCCATCCAGCTTCAGGTTGTGTCAAATTCCCTTCCCCTTCCAGCTAGATAAGATATTCCTGCTTTTCCCAAACCGGGAGCAGCAAATGATGGAATTCAGGTGGATAAAGGGGCTGATTCTACAGATTCCAACAGAAAGTTTGCCAGTTATGGCAAAAAATAAATATAAATATGTATAAAGTGTAGCGTTTTTTCCTGTTTTTTTGTTGGACACTGAAGTCCTGGAATGTTCAGGATGTGACTCTTGTCTTAGGCTGCTGCTAAAAGGAGCCAGGGAAAGGAATTTGGGCGGATTTTTCAGGTGGTGTTTGGATCTGCCCTCGGACTTGGTTGTGTGAAAATGAATCATGGAATATCCTGAGTTGGGATAGACCCCCAGGGATCATCCAGTCCAACTCCTGGAAACCCCAACAATCCCTGAGGGTGTTTTCCAAACACCCCTTGAGCTCTGGCTCCAGGTTTGGTTGCCCAGGTGTCACTTTTTTCCTTCTGCTCCATCCAGTGACACTTTTATTTTTGGTGAATTGTAGAAAAACAACATTTTCTGTCCTTTGACCTTTGTGCCCCTTCAGCCACTGGATCCCCTCTGGCTTTGCTCCAACAGGCACATCCTGGGGAAAACCTCCTGCTCTGGGGTGCAGATCCACCAAGGAGGGAATAACAGCCAGGATAAAATGATGTTTACACTGATTTTTACCTCTCGTTTCCCCTCTGCCCCAAATAACTCCAATATTTCAATTGTGAGTTCGCTCTTTAGTTTGTTGCTTAATTCATTTTAATTCAGTTTATCAATGATTTGGTCACTTGGGCATTGACCCCACCTGGAGTTCTGTGTCCAGCTCTGGGCCTTCCAGCACAGGAAGGACGTGGAGCTGCTGGAGAGATTCCAGAGGGGCCTTGGAGATGCTCCAAGGGCTGGAGCCCCTCTGCTCTGGAACCAGGCTGGGAGAGCTGGGGGGGTTCCCCTGGAGAAGAGAAGGATCCAGGGAGAGCTGAGAGCCCCTTGCAGGGCCTGAAGGGGCTCCAGGAGAGCTGGAGAGGGACTGGGGACAAGGGATGGAGGGACAGGACACAGGGAATGGCTTCAAACTGCCAGAGGGCAGGGATAGATGGGAAGGAATTCCTGGCTGTGAGGGTGGGAAGGGAGTGGAATGGATTTGCCAGAGAAGCTGTGGCTGCCCCTGGATCCCTGGAAGTGTCCAAGGCCAGGTTGGAGCAACTTTGGGTAGTGGAAGGTGTCCCTGCCCATGGCAGGGGTTGGAACTGGATGATCCTTAAGGTCCCTTCCAATCCAACCCATTCCATGACAATTTAAAGCCCTGAATGGATTGGAACTGGATGATCCTTAAGGTCCCTTCCAACCCATTCCATGATGATTTAAAGCCCTGAAGGGGCTGGAATGAGATGATCCTTAAGGTCCCTCCCAACCCAACCTGAAGGGGTTGGAACTGGATGATCCTTAAGATCTCTTCCAACCCAACCCATTCCATGATGATTTAAAACCCTGAATGGGTTGGAACTGGACGATCTTTCAGGTCTTTTCCAACCCAACTCATTCCATGATGATTTTAAACCCTGAAGGTGTTGGAATGAGATGATCCTTAAGGTCCCTCCCAACCGAACCCATTCCACGATGATTTTAAGCCCTGAATGGGTTGGAACTGGATGGTCTTTAAGGTCCCTTCCACCCAACCCATTCCATGACAATTTAAACCCTGAAGGGATTGGAATGAGATGATCCTTAAGGTCCCTTCCAACCCAACCCATT
>NW_020897764.1:23510-24162 GCF_003984885.1 Neopelma chrysocephalum
GATCCTTAAGGTCCCTTCCAACCCAACCCATTCCATGATGATTTAAAACCCTGAATGGGTTGGAATGAGATGATCCTTCAGGTCCCTTCCAACCCATTCCATGATGATTTAAAGCCCTGAAAGGGTTGGAACTGGCTGATCCTTCAGGTCTCTTCCAACCCATTCCATGATGATTTAAAGCCCTGAGGGGGTTGGAACTGGATGATCCTTAAGGTCCCTCCCAACTTAACCTGAGGGAGTTGGGACTGGATGATCTTTCAGGTCTCTTCCAAACCAACCCATTCCATGACGATTTAAAACCCTGAAGTGCCTCATTCCCCCAGCTTTGTGCCTTATCCCAGAGATCCCACTGAAAGCTCTGAATCTTTTCCTCCTGGCAGATCCTGAAGAAGCTGAAGGGCCTCGCCCTGGAGACGGAAGCAGAGCTGGAAAGGCAGGATGAGGCCCTGGATTCCATCAGCAGCTCCGTGGACAGGGCCACGCTGACCATCGACAAGCAGAACCGCAGGATGAAGAGGCTCACGTAGCCCTGGAACCCTGGGAATGGGAATGGGAAGAAGAGGAGGAGGA
Organism: Neopelma chrysocephalum; assembly: GCF_003984885.1. Lineage (NCBI taxonomy): Eukaryota > Metazoa > Chordata > Aves > Passeriformes > Pipridae > Neopelma > Neopelma chrysocephalum. The sequence continues at coordinate 24,081 of NW_020897764.1, forward strand.
GCAGGGAGCTGGATTCGTCCACACCGTTCCTCCACGGACACTTTGGTTGCCTGGGAGGTGTTTGGGAACACCTTGGTGTCCC
>NW_020897764.1:24172-33140 GCF_003984885.1 Neopelma chrysocephalum
TGAATTTTTCCAGATCAGCATTCCCAGAATTAAATATTCCTTATTTTAGCCTTGAATTTTGCCTTTTTTTGTGCCATATTTTGAATTATTGTGATTTCAGCCCCAACTGTTGCATCTCCCTGAGTCTCCTGTGGGTTGTGTTATTCCAGCGTGTCCAAACCCATGGAATATTCCACGGATCCCAGAGCTGTACATTGGCTGAATTCCCTGTTCCACCTGTAATTCCTGCCCATTAAATATCTTGGAATATTGATTTTGTCTCTTGTGTTCACTTGGCTGAGAAACTGCAGGAAAAATCCTCTTTTGGAACGAGATTTCATGGAGCATTTCCTGTAATATTGAGATTTAATGGAGCATTTCCTGAGGGATTGGGATTTAATGGAGCATTTCCTGAGGGATTGGGATTTCATGGAGCACTTCCTGTAGGATTGGGAATTAGGATGGGCTTATTTTTAATTTAAAAAGAGGGAAAATAATGTCTGGGGGAATATTATCCATGTGAATATTTATTGGATGGTGAAGTGGTGGAATGGCAGCACAGGGGGGGGCTCAATCCTGGGAATTGTGGCATTGGAGATGTTCCAGCTCTTGGAGAAGGGATTGGGAATTCCTTGGACGTGTCACGGCCTCTTGGGACAGAAATATGAAGATTAAAATTTCTCTTATTCTGTAAAAATCCATCCCTGACATTCCCAGAAATGTTCAGAGCCTCCTAAATTCCTTTCTCCCTTAGTTTTGCAAAAACATGGAAAGAGGGACTTTTTTCTTTAGGGGAAATAAAGGGGAAAAAAATAAATAAAAGAGATTCCAACCCTAAAAATAAAAGAGATTTTCCTTGGAAAAGCTCTTCAGCTCCTGCAAAACCAGGACTGGATTGTCCTGGATCATGTGGGGGGTTTATGATCCAGTGGATTTTCATGGAAGGGATGAGTCCTGGGAATTGTGGCATTGGAGCTGCTCCAGCTCTTGGAGAAGGGATTGGGAATTCCTTGGACACGTCACATCCTCTTGGGACAGAAATATAAAGATTTTACTCTGATTAAAACTCTTCTTATTCTGTAAAAATCCATCCCTGATATTCCCAAAAATGTTCAGAGCCTCCTAAATTCCTTTCTCCTTTAGTCTTTTGCTCCAACATGGAAAGTGGTGGGGAAATAAGGAAAATTTCTTTAGGGGGAAAAAAGGAAAAAATGAATAAAAATTGAGATTCCAACCCTAAAAATGAAGAGATTTTCCTTGGAAAAGCTCTTCAACTCCTGCAAACCAGGACTGGATTGTCTTGGATCACGTGGGGGGTTTATGATCCAGTGGGGTTTTCATGGAAGTGATGAGTGAGCCTGAAATCTTTCTTTTTTCTTTCTTTTTTTTCTTTCTTTTTTTTCTTTCTTTTTTCTTTCTTTTTTTCTTTCTTTTTTTCTTTATTTTTTCCTTTCTTTTTTCTTTCTTTTTTTTTTCTTTTTCTCCTTTTTCCCCCCCTTTATTTAATAATTTACCCCCAGGTATTTCTCTGTAAATTCAAACAGCATTTTTTTCCCCCCTCTATGATTTCCAGCTCTTTAAAAAGAGATGGAAAAAAAACCCCAACGGTGGCCAAAGCCAAGGAAAAAGGGGAAAAAAAATCCCCCTTTTTCCCCCCAGGGGTGTTTATTATTATTATTATTATTATTAGCTCAGGTTCTCTCTGCTGTTTGTTTTTATGACAAGGTGCAAAACGCTGCCTTTCAGAAGCTTTAGCACCTTTTTTCTCCTTCATCCCACTGCTCCCCCTCCACTTGGAATCCTTTCCCTGGGATAATAACCTGTGGGCATCGTGTCATAAAGCACAAATTGGGAGAGAGAGGAGCCAAAACCAACTGGAAATGAGCTTTTTCTCACCCTGTGAATTTTGCACGGCTTGGAGCTGGCAAATCATAAATGGAATTGGGGGTGGAAAACCAGGATCCAGGGAATGGTTGGCACAGGATGGCACTGGAGGGTTTGGACTCTCTGGGTTACAACACCCTTGTTTCCTTCCCTTCTGGGTTGCATTTTCCAGGCTTGAGTCACCCTGAGTGGTGTTTTTTCCCACCTCAGAGGGGTGGAAAGGCTTTGGAGAGGGTGTGTGGGGGGATTAGGGAAGGAGGAAATCCCGAATTCAGGACTCTCCAGGCTCCTTTTGTTATCCCTAGTGAAGGGCAGGTTGTCCAGAGGGAAGGGACAGTTCCTGTGGCAGATCCCTGAGGAGTCTGGAATTCATTTTGGGTTTTATTCCCAAAGGGAATTGCCTTTGGGCCAGCAGTGAACCCCTGAAAACCAGCAGGACGCGGGGATTTTGGGATTCCCTTGTGGAATTTCCACCCAAGTCAGAGCAGATGTCTCAGCCCCTTGTGGGGCTCTGCAAATTCCAGCATCCACAGGGGCAACAAAGAGAAACTGGGAGATGCCAGAGGGTGATTCAGCTCATCTTAAAAGAGGTTTTTAGCAGGATTTTTCCTCGGGAGAGTGGGGATTTCTGCGCTTCAGGGAAGGCCCGGGGCCATTAATGGGGCTGCCCCCCGATCCTGGTTCATCCTTTTCATTTGTCCATCATTTTTTCTTGGAAGGATCAGGCAAAACCCAAGCTCTGGGAACTCCAAGGATGATTTGGAGTCCAAGGTCATGGGATCACAGAATGGTTTGGGTTGGAAGGGACATTAAAGATCATCCAGTGCCACCCTCTGCCATGGGCAGGGACACCTCCCACTATCCCAGGTTGCTCCAAGCCCCGTCCAACCTGGTCTTGGACACTTAGTGCTCAGAATTCCTGTGGCATCTCCTGGCAAACCTGGGACTCTTTGGCCTCAGCACTGAATAAGAACATGTGAGTTCACCCTGTCAGGGCTGGCATCTTTGGAAAACATGGAAACCCTCGATTTTCTGGCTGGAATAACAGAGATCCATTGGAAAACCTCTGCCTGTCTCCTGCTCTCTGAGCCCCGGGCTGGAGGGCAGAGCACTGGGATCCCGTCGCTCCCGGCAGGAACCGGAGAGGAGGAAAAGAGGAGGGAAGAGTGTTTGATCCTTTCCCTTATCTCTCTGTCCTCCCACTCTGCCTTATCTCCAGGCCCTGTTTGTTTTTCCCAGGTGTGGGCAGGTGCAGCTCCTTCCCTTTGTGGTTTTTCCTGCTCAGCTCCTGGGATGTGGATGGAAAATGTGAGCGCTCGGATGAGCTCGGGAGGCAAAGAGGGAGGGGGGAGGGAGCAGCCAGGGGAACTTTATCTCAGCTCTGCCAGAGCTTTTTCAAGTCCTCTCGTGGTCCTTGGCAGATGTGATTAATTGAGGGCTTTTTCCTGCCCTCAAGGATGCTTTTCCTTTGGATTTAGGGATCCGGAAGGAAGTCTCGGCTCCCCAGCCAGGGCAGAGCTCAGGGGCACGACCAGGGCAAGGAAAAGGGCAAGGGTTGACTTTTTGCTACAATTTGGGAGGTTGGAGGTGAAGAACATCCATGATCATGGGAATAAAATCAGCTCCTTCCCACAAGAGCTGTCAAGGAGTTGCATTTCTATATTTAATTATTTAATTTATATATTTTTGTTTGTATTTATATTTATATTTATATTTATATTTATATTTATATTTATATTTATATTTATATTTATATTTCTTTATATTTATATTTCTTTATATTTATATTTGTATTTATATTTGTGTTTATATTTATATTTATATTTGTATTTACATTTACATTTACATTTACATTTATATTTGTATATTTTATAAAGGCAAGGCAAGGGCAAGGGTTGACTTTTTGCTCCAGTTTGGGAGGTTGGAGGTGAAGAACATCCATGATCATGGGAATAAAATCAGCTCCTTCCCACAAGAGCTGTCAAGGAGGGGAAAATCCACACTGTGGAATCCCAATCCCCAATCCAGAGCAATCTCTTCCCCCTCCTTTAGTATTTTTTGCTTAATTTGGTCTCTTCTACCAATTTCCAAACAATATCAGCTGGGATGGTCACAATTTGATTAATTTGGCCCAGATTTCATTAGAAACCTCCTACTTGAGGGACTCCAAAGCAAGAAACGACAGTGGAGTTTAAAATGAGTTTTTCTTCCTTCCTCCCTCCTTCCATTCCTTCCTTCCCAGTGTTTCCACTGCTGTGATACATCCCTGTTTCAGTTATAAAGTATATATTTGCATTTCTATATTTAATTATTTATTTTATATTTTTTATATATAATTATTTATTTTATATTTATATTTATTTTATATTTATATTTATATTTATGTTTATGTTTATGTTTATGTTTATATTTATATTTATATTTATATTTATATTTATATTTAAATTTTATTTTTATTTTTATTATTATTTAATTCTATATTTAATTTATATATTTAATTCCTGACATCTCACAGGTCCTTGGAGAAGATCAGGCTGAGCTGAACTGGGCACTTGTTCTATTCACACCGAGGGATCTCTTCTGCTCCCTGAGATGTGACCAAATCCAAACCCTCTGGATCTGAAACACTGTCCCAGGGAGGATTACACATGGAAACTGGGAGTGAAAATTCCCAGTGGATACTGTAAATTATCTCCTGGGAGTTTTTTTGTGCCACATATTTGATGGTTATGACCAGGAGAAGCTACAACAGCCACAGAGAGAAATTCTACCCCCAACAAAAGGGCAAGAACACGTAGAAAGCCTAAAATCCCTGGAAAAAAACCACCTTTCATGTGGCTTTTCAGGGTCATTGTCTTTGTGGGGATGGATATTCCTGGGAATCAAGGGCAAAGACATGTAGAAAGCCCAAAATCCCTGGAAAAAAAAAACCTTCATGTGGCTTTTCAGGGTCATTGTCTTTGTGGGGATGGATATTCCTGGGAATCCAGGTTCCTTGGACAGAGCCAGGAAAGGGGCAAAAGGCTTTTTTATGGTGCATTTTAAGGCTCCTTGAACTGATGCCAGGTGGGAATTGGGTCTTGCAGCCTCAGCTGTTCCTATTTCCATGTTTTCCTGGCCAGTTGAGTTTTCCAGGGCCGTGGTTTGTTCCCGAAATCTCTTTGCTTGGGCTGTGAGGGGCCGTTTTCAGGGAAGGATTCTCTGTCACCCAACCAGTCAGTGCCACCCTGGGTGACACCAGAAAGGAGCAACATTTGCCTCCTCTTCTCCACACATTCTGCCAAGGATCAACTCCCACTGCAGCCAACTTGGTTGGGAAAACTGGAAGAGAAACAGGGAGTTTAATGGAGCAGAGTTTGGGCATCTTGAGCTCTGCTGGACACTCGGGCAGGTGGATATGGGAGATGAGGCAAAGCCAGACCCTGGAATTGGAGAATCATGGAATTCTAGAATGGTTTAGGCTGGAAGGGAACTGAAAGATCATCCAGTTCCATGGGCAGGGACACCTTCCACTAGCCCAGGTTGCTCCAACCTGGCCTTGGACACTTCCAGGGATCCAGGGGCAGCCACAGCTTCTCTGGGTAACCTGTTCCAGGGCCTCCCCACCCTCCCAGCCAGGAATTCCTTCCCAATATCCCATCTAACCCTACTCCCTTTGAGTTTGAAGCCATTCCCTGTGTCCTGTCCCTCCATCCCTTGTAAACAGTCTCTCTCCATCTTTCCTGTGGCTCCTCCAGGTCCTGGAAGGTCACAATCAGTTCCCTCCAAAGCTTCTCCTCTCCAGGTTGAACAATCCCAGCTCTCCCAGCCTTTCCTCCCAGCAGAGCTGCTCCATCCCTCTGATCCTCTGGGACTGGATGAGGCCTCTGGACTCTCTCCAGCAGCTCCATGTCCTTCCCATGCTGGAGTCAGCCCTGCAGGGGGGTCTCACCTGAGGGGGCAAAGGGACAGAATCCCCCCCTGGACCTTCCAGCTTCCCTTCCTTCAGATCCTCATCTCTCTCTCTAACAAAACTGTACCAAGATTTCCTTAAAACCTCCCAAGATCTTATTTAATAACAGGTTTGATTTCATTTTAACTTCCTTCTGGAGTTTTTAGGCTTTGTGCTTCCAAAGGTTTCTCCACGGGGGAGCAACAGGGGCACCTCTGGCTTTTTCCCCTGGGATCTGGGATCCACATCACTGTGAGATTTCAGGCAATAATTCCCGAGATTTTCCAACCCCTCCAGGCTCAGCCCATCCTGGAGGGAGCATATTAAACAGAGAGACCCCCAAACTGTTTTCCTGCTCTCTCTTTGAGAGCAGGGGCCACGTTTTCGGGTGTTGTCTGAACTCTGCCCCTCTTTGGGAGCCAGGAAGGTGCATTTTCAAACACAAAACAGAGGGAAAACGGAGCCAATTCCCAGCTTGTGCAGTGCCAAAGGAGTTTGGCACTAAGCAGCTTTTTTTGCTGCTGGTGTCTGGCAGTGCTGGGTCTTATTTTCAACAAGCCCCCGTTAAAGGATTACAAGAGCCTGTTAAAATAATGCCCTTCCAGCTTATTCCTTATTGGAAGGAAAACAAGGATAAACAGAAAGGGTTCTATCCTGCCCAGGGTTATTGCTTGTAGTGCTTTGAAAGGAATAAAAAAAAGAGGCAAAACTGCCAAGTCTTAGAGAAATATATAAACACACACACACTTGTCTGGAAATATAAAGTGAGTTTTGTTTCGTTTCTGGTTTATAGACCTCAAAAAAAAATAATTAACAGCTCCCCCCCCACTACTTAATCTAATTACTGCTGATGTTTTGAAGAGTTTTACCTCTGAGAAATAATCAATTAAGGAAGAAAAGGGAAGGAAGGAATTCCAAAGGGGAGTTGCTATATTTACCCTTTTTACTAGACTTTATTAAACCTGGATTATGAAGCCAAGGAGGAAGAACAACAAGCAAATGGTAAATGGTAAATAGTGTTTTGCCACAAGTGGTCATGTTTTCCAAATAAAACAAGCTCTCATGGAAGGCTGGATGGCTCCATGGGGAGCTGAGGGAAGAGGGGCCTTTTCCCTCAAGGGAACTTCATCTGGATTTGGACAACAGCAAACATGGAAGGTCCCAGTTCTGCTCAGAGCCTGGGCAGTGGGAAGCCACTCCCTGTGTCCTGTCCCTCCATCCCTTGTCCCCAGTCCCTCTCCAGCTCTCCTGGAGCTCCCAGGCATCAGGAATTCTGTCTAATCCAAACCTTTCTGCAGCTCATTTTGCTTCAGCTTCCTTAGAACAAAAAGGCAGGAACAACATTCCTTAATCTTGTTATCAAATTATTATTATTTTTATTTTTATATTATAGAGAATTAAAATAATAATTAATGTATTATTTTAAAACATAAATAATAAATTAATGAATATATAATGTTATATATATATTCATTATATATATATAATGTGTATATCTACTATATCTATTATATCTATGATATATATTATACATATAATGAATTATATAAATATAATATATATAATGAATATATATATAATGTGCATATATATTATATATATTGTATCTATTTTATATATTATATATAATGAATTATATATATAATGAATATATAATATTTATTATCGCTAATTTAAATAAACAATAAATTATTAATTAATATATAAAAAAATAATAAAAATTCCTTAATCTAAAGCTATTAAAACTCTAGTTTAACCTAGTTAACAAAAAAAGGGCGGGGAGAGAAAATAAATAAATAATTTTTAAAAAGAAAGGCAACAATGGGGCAAAAGCAGAAAGAAAATTTTCCTCAATTTTGGCAGAGGAAAAAGAGGATAAAAGGTGGAAAACACTAATAAAATTTTAGTTTCAGTGGGTGGCAAGGGGGGGGGAGGTTTCTGCAATTTTTTAGGCAGCAGAATTTCGACTCAAATTCGCCTTTTCCCTTTATCTTTGTTTCAACAAAGCATTTCTAAGCACCTGCAGGACTCTGGGAGAGCATCTTAGAAATCCCTGGAACCAAATGTTCCGAGATAAGGAAGTGTTTGAACACTTCAAATGGTCGGGATTCAAAATACATCAGGCACAAAAAACCAAACACACCCTAAAACAAAACTGGCCCCTCCTGAAAATGGGGTGGGAAATATTTGATATTTTTTGTTCTTTTGGATTTCTGAGAAAAAGATCTGGTGATTTGGGGGGGAAATTTTTGGGAGTCAGGAGCGTATTCCTGGCTGGTGGAATTGCTTTTCCAACCTAAACAATTCCATGATTCCATGACATTCTATGACAGGTAAATCCTGCCAGTCACTGCCACAGTGTCATAATAGTGTCATAATGTCATAGTGCCTTTTGGGATGAATGCAACAGAGTATCCCTTAAATTATAATATTTCAATAAATTATTATAATATTAATTATATTAGAGTATAATTATTAATATTAATTAAATATTATTTAATAAAATAATTATTAAATGAATTTATAATAATTTAAATTATAATAATTATGATAATATAGTAAATTCTAGTAAATACAATAAATTATGGAATTATCAAACCCATTAAATTTCCTTACAGAATAAAATATGGAATCATCAAACTCCTTAAATTTCTTTATAGAAGAATATGGGATTATCAAACCCACTAAATATCCTTACAGAATAAAATATGGAATTATCAAACCCATTAAAATTCCTTACAGAATAAAGTATGGAATTATCAAACCCATTAAATTTCCTTACAGAATAAAGTATGGAATTATCAAACCCATTAAAATTCCTTACAGAATAAAGTATGGAATTATCAAACCCAATTAATTTCCTACATGGATCATCACAAACCTCTAAGTGGATTTATTGCATGTAGAGGTTATTCCAACTTTGAGTTTCCTACCAGGATCACCATAAATCTGGCAGGGGACTCTTTGCACACAGAGGTTATTCCAGCCTTGGATTTCATACATGGATCATCACAAACCTGGAAGGGGGCTCAGTGTGTGTAGAAGTTATTCCAGCCTTGGGTTTCCTACCTGGATCATCACAAACCTGGAAGGAGATTCTTTTCATGTAGAGGCCATTCCAGCCCTGGGGTTTCCTACCTGGATCATCCCAGACCTGGCAGGGGACTCTTTGCA
>NW_020897764.1:33150-33520 GCF_003984885.1 Neopelma chrysocephalum
GCCTTGGGTTTCCTACCTGGATCATCCCAGACCTGGCAGGGGACTCTGCACATAAAGGTCATTCCAGCCTTGGATTTCCTACCTGGATCACCACAAACCTGGGAGGGGACTCAATGCATGCAGAGGTTATTCCAGCCTTGGATTTCCTACCTGGATCAGCACAGACTTGGAATGGGACTCAATGCATGGAGAGGTCATCCCAGGCATGGGTTTCCCACCTGGATCCCCACAAACCTGGAAGTGAACTCAGTGCACACAGAGGTCATTCCAGCCGTGGGTTTCCTGCCGGGATCATCCCAGACCTGGAAGGGGACTTTTTGCACGTGGAGATTTATCCCAGTCCTGGGTTTCACACCTGGATCATCCCAGA
>NW_020897764.1:33530-39380 GCF_003984885.1 Neopelma chrysocephalum
AGGGCTGGATCCCTCTGGCATCACCTCTTCCCACAACAGGGAGATTTACAGCCTCATTCCCTGCCAGAGGAGTTAAAGGCCCTCCCTGCACCTCATCAGAACCCGCTCCCGGTTTATGGCCCCAGCCCCGCTAATGATCCCAAATAATCACTCCCTGAACATTCCCAGTCACCCTGACTTGCTTCCCATGAGTCATGGGGAGTCCACCCCGTGGAATGTGGGGGAAGAAAAAGCTTTTTTTTGCACCTGGCTTTAATTACCTTCAGTTTTAATTAAGTTCTGTGGGTTGAATCTGGAAAGAGTGGCTTTGTGTGGAGGTTTGTTCTCCACGCAGGCAAATGTTGCTTTCCATTTATCCCATTAATTTCATTTATCCCATCCCACCATCTGCCACTTCTGAGGGGGTCTCTGCCCAGTGCTACTGGAATTCCCAGAGTCCTGGATCATGCAGAGAGGCTGGACAGGTCACCATCCTCTTGTTCCCCTGGAGTCAACTGCAAAGTCCTCTCTCTGTCTGACTTGGGTGAAAATTCCTCATGGGGATAAAAATATCAATGAAAATCAAAAATATCAATCAGAGTTAATGATCTTCTCAATAGATTTGAGGGCTGAAGGGGGTAGATGGAGTCAGGAGTCTCCAGGGAGATTTGTGGCCTTCCTGTACATGTAAAAAAGAGGGAGAGTTACTTTTTTCATGGGCAGACAGTGGGAATGGGTTTAAACTAAAAGAGGAGAGATTTAGATTGGATATTAGAAGGAAATTGTTCCCTGGGAGGGTGGGAGGCCCTGGCACAGGTTGCCCAGAGAAACTGTGGCTGCATCTGGATCCCTGGAAGTGTCCAAGGCCAGGTTGGAGCAATCTGGGATGGTAGAAGGTGTCCCTGCCCATGGCAGGGGGTGGGATGAGATGATTTTTAAGGTCCCTTCCAACCCAAACCCATCTGGGATTCTGGGATTCTTTGGTAATGAGTGAACTCCCTTGGGCAGGGCCATATTTTGGCCTGTCCACGAGACATTCAGAGCACCAGAACCTCGACCCACAGCAAAGACACCTCGGTGACATCAATAAAAAGACGTGGAAATTCCAACCTGATGAAGGAGACGCTTTTCCACACCCTATGGAAGTGGAGCACGGAGAGCACTAACACAGGAATGCAACAAGATTCAAGGGCTGGACTTTTACCCAGCCAGAAAAAACAGTCACTCCATCACTGAGGATGAAGGGATTGAAAGGTTTTATTAAACTCAACTCTGAGTCTTTATCCCTGACAGCCCCGGGAAGAGCCTTAGGAGGTCACAGAGTTTTCCAAAGTCTCCTCTGGCAGAGCTGGCACCACTCCCAGCACCAGGGGAGCCACCAGGACCAGAACATCTGCCCCTACAACATTTGTTTTCAACAGGGACAATGAAACAGGGTAGACACATCAAACCCGGGCTCTCAGAGCTGATGAAGTGTTAAGAGCCATCTAAGTCAGGACTGAGAATTTAGAGCCTGGAATTTGCCTCTGCAATGCAAAAATCAGGTGGTTCTGCAAGCCCTGGGGACACTTTGGTTCCCAGGCATCCTTCAAACACTTGGTAGTGTTTGGTTGACAGCTGGGCTTGAGGATTTTAAGTGTTTTTTTCAACCTAAATTATTCTAAAAATTCTAAAAATTATTCTAAACTCAGATCTACAAAGAGGCTGAGTCTGCCCTAAAAATCCCTGCTTAGCTTTGCATCTTCCTGACCATCTGCCCACCCTCCCATCCATTATCCCAGGAGCTGGATTGAAGCTCAAATTCCTGCTCCTGGTCAGCTTGATTTGGGGTGGATGTCCCAAAAGTGGCTGGGGAGGACAATTAATAGTCATTGGTGTGATCAGGGACCTGAAGATGTGCTCAAAAAACCCAGAGTGTCCCCCAGGCAAATCCCAGTTCAGGCCATCCTGGGGACTGGAATGTCTTGGGAGCAGGAGAAAATACCATGGGACGTGTGGGACTGGGAAAAGGGTTGGAATATCAGGGAAGAAGCAGAAAGGAGGAGCTGGAGGATGAGGCAGAATTGAACAGGTTGAGGAAACCTCGCTGATCTTAAAAATAACCTCGAGGGATGGGAGGGAAAATATAAAACATAAAACGAGCTGGTGCAATCCAGGAGGGAAAACCATCCCTAGAAAATCCACTGGGAAGGTTTAACAGCCCATATGCCGAGAGTTTGCTGCCCAAAACGCCCGGAGGGAATTCCAGGGCACAAGAGCTGCTTTCACCTTCCCCCAGCAGCCGCGTTTGGGCTTCCCAGAAGAGGTCAGTCTTTCCCAAGGATTCGTCGGGGGGGGTTTGCCCAAGTCTTCCAAAGGAAAAAGCACAATGCCTGGGTGGAGAAAAACAGGGAACAGCAGGAGCTGCCCCGGCTGCAGCCTCAGGTGAAAGCGAGCTCATGGAACGTGCGACCAACAATCCATCCGATGCTCCCGGGATTTGGGAATTAGCACTGCCTTGGAGGGATGAGACGGGATCAAAGTGCTCAGAAAACGCTCAATATTCCCTCTTTCTTTCCCCAAATCTACGCTGTGAAAATCCCTTCCCTTCCTTTAAAGTCCTAGGCTTGGAAAAGTCTGACTCTGGCAGGAAAGATGGGGCTCAAGGAAATATAATGACACACAGCAATTAAGGATGAACCCGATTTTAATTAATTACAACAATTGATTTAGTTAATTAATGCAATGAATTAACGTTTAATTAATTATGGAAAATTAATAATTAACCTGAATTATGCACCAAACCCAGGGGAAAGTCGTGGCACCCTGTACAGACACAGGGCCCTTCCTCCTGCACTATCCAGGAACACCTTTCCCTTGTCCAATTCCCGTGTTTCCAGTCATCCCAAACTGTCACAAACCCCACAGAGATCCACCCTGCCGGGTTTTTATAGTTTGTGGCAGCTGGGATAAACTTAACAAACTGACACTGGGATGATTCCCGAAATTTGGAAAGCCCCTGGAACTTTTTCTCTGTAAGATCATCCCCCCCTCTTTTCTGTTGGTGTCTCATCCAAATTTTAGCTTGAAATCCCTGGAAGATCAGAGTGATTTTAACTCAACACTGGTGGTTCTGGTGGGTATGAAGATGGAAATCCATGTGGAACTTGGGCTATGGAGTGAGGGAGACATGGAAAGAAGATCCAATGTAAGAAGCAAAGAGAAGGGGGAAGATGAGGACACAAGGGACACCCACGGGGTGTTTTAGTTGGTCACAGCAAGAACAAACTTTTCTCTGCGTGATCTGAGCTATAAATCGCTGCTTAAATAACAATTAAAAGCCATTTTTAAAAGGATATTTCAGTCCTTAAACACCGGGAGTAAATATTAAATATTATTATTCTTACCAATATTAAATGACAAATGAATTAATGTTAAATAATATTAATACTGATATTAAAGAATATTAATACTGATATCAAACTGATATTAATATTAATTAATAATATTAATACTGATATTAATTACTGATATTAAACCTCACAAAGGCTGATGCTCTCGAGGTGCAGGGAGGGATCCCTGACTTTCCAAACTCCTTCTCAGGGAAGGGTGAATCCCATCTTAGCCTCAGAGTCTGTTAGTAGTTTAAATTTAAAGGAATTATAGAGCTATTAAACCACTTTGTCCCACAGGTTTTAACGATGGCAAAACAGTAAGATTCATATAAATGAATGATTTATTTTGACAAATTAACAAACAGGTGATCAGATGGAAGATCCTTATCAGAATTATTTACTACATGGTGTAGAGATTGATAGAACTCATTAAGTAGAGGTTGATGTAACTCATTAAGCAGAGATTGCTGTCCCTCCATCCCTTGTCCCCAGTCCCTCTCCAGCTCTCCTGGAGCCCCTTTAGGCCCTGTAAGGGGCTCTCAGCTCTCCCTGGATCCTTCTCTTCTCCAGGTGAACCCCCCCAGCATTCCCAGCCTTTCACCCCTCTTCCCTTCTCCTTTCCTTTCTCCTTCCCACAGCCTGTGCTCTGCCCTCCCAGGGGAGCTGGTGCCTCATTCCCCTCTGGATGCAGCTTGGAATGAAGACTTTTAGCTCTTTCTTGCTCCTCCTCACCCCAAATTAGTATTTTCATCTTCCCAGCACCACCACCAAGTGGCTCTTGCTTTTCTCCTCCTTCCTGAAGAAAAGAATCGATTAGAAATTTAAATACCATCAATCCCTCCCCTTTGCCCCTTCTCCCCATCCTGCTCTCTCTTCTCCCCCATCCTGCTCTCCCTTCTCCCCCATCCTGCTTTCCCTTCTCCCCCATCCTGCTCTCCCTTCTCCCCATTCCTGCTCTCCCTTTCCCCTCCTCCTGCTCTCCCTTCCCCTCCTCCTGCTCTCCCTTCTCCCCATTCCTGCTCTGCCTTTCCCCTCCTCCTGCTCTCCCTTCCTTTCTGTCCCTTCCCCTCCTCCTGCTCTCCCTTCCCTCCTCCTGCTCTCCCTTCTCCCCATTCCTGCTCTCCCTTCCCTCATCCTGCTCTCCCTTCCCCTCCTCCTGCTTTCCCTTCCTTTCTGTCCCTTCCCCTCCTCCTGCTCTCTCTTCCCCTCATCCTGCTCTCCCTTCTCCCCATTCCTGCTCTCCCTTCTCCCCATTCCTGCTCTCCCTCCCCCATCCCGCTCTCCCTTCCCCCCCATCCCGAATCCAGGAGTATAAATCACTTTCTGTGGTCTGCAGCTCAGCTGGAAAAACCAACAAACCGGGTCTATAATGTCACCAGCGTCTAATTTGGTGGATTTATGGGCTCTGGCCTTAAGCACTTGCTGCTTTACAGCCTGTGAGTTCACTCCTACGGGAGCTCCCTCCGGATTCCAGCTCTTTATCCCGAACTCCTGCTGTCCACGGTCTCGGGAGCTTCCCAAAGGGCACATCCCCACCCCTTGGAAAACGGGATCTCTCCTTCCTGCCGCTGCCTGATGGGCCCAAAAGAGGGTCACGACACATTCCTGCAGCCAGGAAAGGCTCGGTGTTGGGATTTGCTGGTGGCAGCAGGAAAATGCAGGAATTAAGCGAGGCTGACCTGTTGAGCAGGAGGCAGGAGGCACCTGGCTGCCCCTCTCCTTGGGCTCCCTCATCCACAACCTCACCCTTCGGTGTTTTAATCTTGATTTTAGTCTGTTTGGGTGCCTGGAATTGTCAGAGGGAGGGGAATGCCCCAGCAGCAGCGAGCTCTCACTCCCTGGGGCACAGTTGGGAGAACAAGGTTTTACTTCTCCAGCTGGTGGCAAACACCCCTCAGCTGGAACCCTGCTGGCTCCAGAGGCCTTGTGACCACCCTCCAGGAGCAACCTGTCCCCTGGAACACCCAGCATTAGCTCTGACAGTCCATTAACACCCTGGCACTTGCCCCGGAGGAACGAGATTAAAGCTCCTTTGAGCCGATCCAAGCGTCCGAGCCAGATGTTGTTCCTACATTTAGTCCCCTGTTCTGTTGTCACACACAGACTGTGGCAGGAGGGGTTTAATTTGGATCTCAGGACAAGGTTCTTCCCCCAGAGGCTGGTTGGGCACTGCCCAGGCTGCCCAGGGCAGTGGGCACAGCCCCAAGGCTGCCAGAGCTCCAGGAGGGTTTGGATGTGATGGGATTGTTGGGGTGTCTGTGCAGGGCCAGGGGTTGGACTGGATGATCCTTGGGGGTCCCTTCCAGCTCAGGATATTCCAGGATTCTATGGCAGACCCCAAAAACACGGGACTGAGACCCAGGAAGTTCAGTACTAGGCCCTACCCAAACACAGCAAATGCTCTCCTTTAACTCCAGGGAGGTCCACAACTGGTTGAGACCTGGCACTGCTCCTGGGATAGGAACCCTGCTCCTGGGATAGGAACCCTGCTCCTGGG
>NW_020897764.1:39390-44541 GCF_003984885.1 Neopelma chrysocephalum
CAGGGATGTGTGTGTGTATTTGTCCTTCCCTCTGTAGGTATTTATATCCCAGGCATAAACCCCAGGAAAATTCCCACAGCAGGATCTGAAGGGAAGAGGTGTCTTCTCTCCCACATTTTCACTTCTGGCTTTGCAATCCGGACACAGATCTTTTTTCCAGGATAAAAATACTTTGGGACAGAAGTGTGGATCAGGGAAGGGTTGGCAGCTCTGGTTTCCATCTTTCCTCACCTTTAATCAGCAGTTAAAGCAGGTTTCTTCTCTGTCCACCTCCCCCCTTCTCCCTGGGGCATCACCTCTCATGGAATCCAGTGGAAAGTTGGGGAGAAGGCCTTTTTTGGGGGGATAATCTGAGTTGTACCTAAATTTTTCATGGCATGTTTATGCCTGGAGCTCCAGCAAGGGCAGCTGAAGGAAGGGCTGGTTCAGCCTCTTCAGACACTGAGAAGAAATGGGGTTAACACACAGCTTTTCCCATCAAATAACGTGGATTCAGGTTCTCCTGGAGCATCGATCCATGGAGTCTTGTTGTTCTCCCCCCCTCCAGGAGCCTGTAAAACTTCCCAGCCCCGTGAGAAAGGGAGTAAAGCAACTCCCAATGGATGGAGAGGCCAGGGAAGGGCTTGTGGGCGGGAACCCATCCAAAATCCCACCACAAATGCCTGGGAGAGCCAGAAGGAAAAGCAGGATCCGTGGTGGACTCCCAGAGTTTACGTCTGTGTGAGAACCACAAAAGCCATCCAGCCTCACTCCCCCATCCCACAGGCTGCCCACAGCTCCTGCTGCTCCTCCAGCACCATTCCAAACAATTTCATGGATGCTGTTTGTTTTTCCAGTCACGCTCATTCCTGAGGGGAAAGACGATCTAAGACTTAGGAGGAAAAAAGCTTCGGAAAATATCATTTTTTCGGCGACAATTTTTGGGAGAGCTCCACAAAAGTGTTCATTGACATCCATTTTTTTGCTGAGCAGGAAAGATTTTCATGTTCTACCCTGAATATTCGCTTTTTAAAATTCTGTTTATTTTTGACAACTGCAAATTAAAAAAAAATAAAAATAAAAAAAACTTATTTACGGGACGAAATATTTTGGCTTTATTTTCCCAGTGACTTCTCTCCAATGAAAAAAAACCAAAAAACACTTTAGGGTAGGAATTTTCTGCCAAAAATATTCCAGTGACAAATAAACATATTTTCCTTTCCCTCTGAAATGGTCGGAACTGAGAGCAAATGGTTTTAATTAGTTGGGTTCTCACCAGACTCATTCTCAGCTAATGAAGCCATCGGAGGAAATGGCACTGAAATATTTGGAATAGAGGGCCCTCCCTTCAATCCCACAATTTTTATGTTGATCAGTTCTTAATAAATAAAAAGATCCCCCTCCCTGTTTCTTCGGAGTGATACAGCAACTGGTCCAATTTGTGGCTGGGAATACTGATGTCATTCCAACAGCTGCCTCTCCAGAAGCCAAGCCCTGGCTATTAAATAACCTTTCTGTCATTCCCGAGCTCTGGAAAACCTCTGAGAGCAGGAAGGAGTAAAATCCTGGAGACAGCCATGGCTGGGTGATGTGAGACCCCCAAAAATCCTATTTTACATTTCTTGTGAAGCAATTGCCCACTGCGGGTGTGAGTTGTGGGAGGGGGGCTTGGACTTGGAAATTGGATTTTTGGGGGGTCTCAAACCATGACAGCCATGAAAATCTGGGGTTTCTCAGCCTGCTTAATTCCACCAAAAGGGGTGGGAAAGTTATTCCTTTGGAGCACATGGAAAAAATAGAGTGGGATTCGTCCTGCTTAGGGTCAGACAGCTCAGAGATCCAGGGGAAATCTGAGCCCAGGGACCTCCAGGAGATGATTTGCCTCGCGTGGATGAAGGCAAGAGGCACCAAAGCTCTGGAGGTTTTTTCCCACCTGTCTGGCTTTAGTTGGCTGAGGGTGGTAAAAGAAATCCAGTCCAAGGTGTCATGGATATGTGGAATTCATGACCTCACCTTGATTAATCGCTTATTTAGGAGGATTATTTAATTTTCCTTTGTCTTGCTGCTGGTCTAGGGAGGATGGTGCAGGTTATCATGGAAACAGGGAATCAGGGAATGGGTTGGAAGGACCTTAAAGATCATCCAGTCCCACCCTCTTCCATGGGCAGGGGCACCTTCCACTGTCCCAGGTTGCTCCAACCTGGCCTTGGACACTCCCAGGGATCCAGGGGCAGCCACAGCTTCTCTGGGAAACCTGTGCCAGGGCCTCCCCATCCTCACAAGGAGGAATTCCTTTCCAATATCCCATCTAAACCCTGCCCTCTGGCAGTGGGAAGCCATTCCCTGTGTCCCTCCATCCCCTGACCCAAGTCCCTCTCCATCTTTCTTGTAATCCTATTTTAGGCCATGGAAGGGGGTTCCTGAATCCTGCCTCTGCTGAGTCAGTGGGATCTCAAGACATGAACTCCATCCTTTGGACATTTTTGTGGCTCTGTGATGATCAAGGGGCAGGAAGGGAAACCCTCAGGAGTGAAATTGTCCCAACAAACCCCTCAGAGTCCCCGTGCTCCCGCAGCAGCCCCTGGAGTGCCAGCATTTCCCTGTCAACACCCTCGGAGGGAAACCTGAGCCCTGGGGTTTAAAGCCAGATGCTGAGCTTCCTTCCCTGCCTGCATGAGGGCCAATCCCTTAGGCTGGACTGCTGCCTGTTCCCAGGTGCTGTGCCAGGATCAGCAAGGCCCAGATACCCAGGACAGAGATGTGACCTGGGAGAACACAGCCCCGAAAGAGGGTCCTCACTGCAAACGGTTCCCCCACCCTTCAAAGAACCATGGAATCACAGAATCATGGAATCAGCCGGGTTGGAAAAGCCCTCTGAGATCATCCAGTCCAACCCTTGATCCAACCCCACCGTGGTTCCCAGCCCATGGCACTGATGCCACATCCAGTCTGTCCTTAAACACCTCTAGGGATGGAGAATCCACCACTTCCCTGGGCAGCCCATTCCAATGGCTGAGCACTCCAATTTCTTCCCAATATCCAACCTAAACCTCCCCTGGCACAGCTGAAGACCCTGAGCCCTCTTGTCCTACTGCTGGTTCTTGGGAGCAGAGCCCAACCCCCCCTGGCTCCCCCCTCCTGTCAGGGAGTTGCAGAGAGTGAGGAGGTCTCCCCTGAGCCTCCTCTTCTCCAGGCTGAGCCCCCCCAGCTCCCTCAGCGTCTCCTCATGGGAATTGTGCTCCAGTCCCTTCCCAGCCTCGTTGCTCTTCCCTGGACCTGAATCCAAGCTGTGATGCTCAGCTTTGATGATCTGACACTGCTGATGGTGTTGGAGCTTCACGTTCTTGGACAGGCAGAGTTTCCCCTTGTGGATGAAGTGATGCCACTTTCCCCCCCCCAGGCCATAAATGGACACAAATCCTTCTGGATCTTGCAGGATGCAAACCCTGGGGATGTTTTAAGGTGTTCCAGAGATTAATCAGAGCGAGGAGAAGACACACACACACACACCAAATCCCCCTTCCCAAGTGGAAATTCTCAATTATCATCTGTGGGGATTTGCAAATCTCAAAAAAAAACCCCACACAAACAAAGGCTCAGGAATATTGCAAAGGACAAAACTACGGAGTTTGGGGAGCACTGCCAGGAATTCCTGCCTTCAGCAGCTGGTTGGGAATGTAACCCACTGGCAGCGAGCTCCTTTCTAGCAATAACAGCCCTGTCATGATTCCTGGAACACGGGGCAGTGTGGAGGAGCAGAGGAAAAGGAAAATAAACACCGGGGCACTTGGTGAATCACCCGCCAGAAACTCTCACTGAAGAAAGAAAACAACACACACACACAACTTAGAGAGTTCCTACAGCACCAGAAGCTCCCCTCAACTGATGGGGAGTGATATCCTCCTTTTCCAGGTTCATATCCTCCTTTTCCAGGTTCATATCCCCCTTTTCCAGGTTCATATCCTCCTTTTCCAGGTTCATATCCTCCTTTTCCAGGTTCACATCCCCCTTTTCCAGGTTCACATCCCCCTTTTCCAGGTTCATATCCCCCTTTTCCAGGTTCATATCCTCCTTTTCCAGGTTCACATCCCCCTTTTCCAGGTTCACATCCCCCTTTTCCAGGTTCATGTCCTCCTTTTCCAGGTTCACATCCCCCTTTTCCAGGTTCATATCCTCCTTTTCCAGGTTCACATCCTCCTTTTCCAGGTTCATATCCTCCTTTTCCAGGTTCATATCCCCCTTTTCCAGGTTCATATCCCCCTTTTCCAGGTTCACATCCCCCTTTTCCAGGTTCATGTCCTCCTTTTCCAGGTTCATATCCTCCTTTTCCAGGTTCATATCCCCCCTTTTCCAAGCTGGGATAAACCTCCAGCACCGACTCAAAGGAAGACAAGCCACGTCCTCCTTCACTTTCTGAAGCAGGATGTGTTGTAGAGTCAGTCATTCAATCTGTTTTTCCCTGGGTTTAAAACTCAGAGTTCACCACTTTTATGGGGCCTTTTGCCTTTTCTCCTTCTTTTTCTTCCTTTATTCTTTTTTTTTTTTAATTGAAGAAGTTGCTTGCCTCGGAAAAGAGATGACAAATCCCACGGAGGGGCCAAAAATACCATTTAATATCTTTGTCGAGTATTAAGGGTTGAATCTTAATGGATGAAAACAAACTCAGCACAGCAAGAAACTCTCCAAACACAGGGACCAGAACACACCTCCCACTGCCTGGGAATGCTGGAATGGTTTGGGTTGGAAGGGACCTTAAGGATGATCCTGTTCCAAGGTCCTGCCATGGGAAAGGTTGGATACCCAGGAGAACTGGCACCCAGAGCTGGGAGCTGGTCCCAAGAGAGCTGGAGATCAGATATCATGAAATAAGTCACAGAATCATGGAATATCTGAGCTGGAGGGGACCTACAAGTGATTCCTGGGAATATCACTCTAAGTTGGTGGAATGGGTTTCATTCTGACCAAGTCAGAACCAAACTGGATGATTATATAGGGAATCACAGCCTTAAAATTCTCATCTGGCTTGCAGTGAAATAAATCTGAGAATGAGGAATTTCCCAAGGAAACTTCTGCCTGGGGAGATTACTGGGAATATCACTGCAAATTGGTGGAATTGGTTTCGTTTTGCCCAAGTCAGAACAAATCTGAATAATTATATAGGGAATTATATCC
>NW_020897764.1:44551-45939 GCF_003984885.1 Neopelma chrysocephalum
TTTTTTTTGGTTGGTTTTTTTCCAGGTTGGGCAGAGTTAATCCCATCCTTTACCTGAATTGTTTTTAGGAAACTCTCACTGTCTTACACAAATAAAGAAAAAAAATCTGAGAATGAGGAATTTCCCAAGGAAACTTCTGCCTGGAGGGATCACTTGGAATATTACTCGAAGTTGGTGGAGTTGGTTTCGCTCTGCTCAAGTCAGAACAAACGGGGAAAATTATACAGGGAATTACAGCCCTAAAACTCTCACCTGGCTTACACAAGTAAAGAGAAAAATTCTCCCAAGTGTTTTAAACCCAAATTCTCCCCAAGTGTTTTAAACCCAAATTCTCCCAAGTGTTTTAAACCCAAATTCTCCTCAAGTGTTTTAAACCCAAATTCTCCTCAAGTGCTTTAAACCTTGAACACATTTGGTCAACTCCCTGTTTCATGAGCATTTCATAGCAGGGAATAAAGGCTGTGTTGGAATTAAGGCTGTGTTGGAATTAAGGGTGTGTTGCCTCTCTTTGTCCCCTCCAAGTCAGTGTTTCACAAGGTTTTTAGTCTTTTTGTTTTGTTTTGTTTCTTGGTTTTGCTCTTTATTGCAAAAATAAAGAACAAATGCAAAAATTTATGCAAAATTTTTTTTTGCTTAAAAAAAAGCAAAAATGTGTGTTATTAATTATTAATTAATGCAAAACCCCCCCTCTTTATTGTGTTTTTTTGCAGATTTGCAAAAGCACAGCCCCCTTTCACCCCCTGGAATTCCCTCAACGTGGCCTTAGGGAAAAAAACTCTCCATCCAAACCGATTCCTGATGGGAAATTGGGCTTTTGCAGCCTGGTTTTGTGGTTTTTTTTAAAACTCACCTACTTCCTGCGAGGGGAAAAAAACAAGTAATAAATAAAAAACCTGTTTTTAACCAAACTGTAAGAGAAACACATGATGGAAATGTTTTCATAAATTCATAGAGTGGTTTGGGTTGGAAGGGACCTTAAAGATCATCTCATTCCAAGCCCCTGCAATGGGCAGGGACACCTTTTTTTTGGGAAAGAAGTGAAGCTGCAGTTCCTCTTGGGATTTGTTTCTGGTTCTTCCATATTAATCCCAGAATCCCAGAATGTTTTGGGTTGGAAGGGACCTTAGAGATCATTTCATTCCAATCCCCTGCCATGGGCAGGGACACCTTCCTTGGGAAAGATGTAAAGCTGTGGTGCCTCCTGGGCTTTATTTTTCCTTATTCTTCTGTTTTCTAAAGAGGAAAACCAGGAAATAACATCTCTGGGAGAATGAGGAAAAGATCCCAACTGGATTTAAGGAGCAGTTAAATAAATCCTGGAGGAAAGGGGTTTGATGTTCCCTCTGTGTGTGACTTTCCAGCCCTGAGCTCTTGGGTTTTATTCACCT
>NW_020897764.1:45949-58449 GCF_003984885.1 Neopelma chrysocephalum
TTTGGGTTGGAAGGGACCTTAAAGATCATCTGCCATGGGCAGGGACACCTTCTTTGGGAAAGAAGTGATGCTGCAGTGCCTCATGGAGTTTGTTTTTCCTTACTCTTCTCTTTTCTAGTTGGAAAAAAGGGATCATACCTTTATGATCCCTTCCCACCCAAACCATCCTGGGATTCTTATTCCATGGAAGTGATGTATGGACAGGAAGAGAAGTTTCTGTGGAGACCTCAGAGCAATCCTCCAGTATCTGAAGGGGTTAGAGAGGGATTGTTCCTCAGGAACTGGAGTGCCAGGACAAGGGGGAATGGGTTCAAACTGAAAGAGGGCAGGGATTAGGTGGGATATTGGGAAGGAATTCCTGGCTGGGAGGGTGGGGAGGCCCTGGCACAGGTTGCCCAGAGAAGCTGTGGCTGCCCCTGGATCCCTGGAAGTGTCCAAGGCCATCTGGGCTAGTGGAAGGTGTCCCTGATTGATCTTTTAAGATCCCTTCCAACCCAAACCATTCCGGGATTCCACGAAGATTAAAAAGCAGGGTTGTGATGTCACAGTTACACTGAAACTCTGAGTGAGGGAGGAAGATGAAACCCAGAAACATGGCTTGAACATCCAACACCAAACCCAGAAACATGGTTTGAACATCCAACACCAAACCCAGAAACACAGTTTGAATTTCAAACACAAAACACACAAACATGGCTTGAATATCCAACATGAAACCCAGAAACATGGTTTGAATATCCAACACTAAACCCAGAAACACAGTTTGAATATCCAACATGAAACCCAGAACCATGGTTTGAATATCCAACATGAAACCCAGAAACATGGTTTGAACATCCAACACTAAACCCAGAAACTTGGTTTGAATATCCAATATGAAACCCAAAAACATGGTTTGAACATCCAACATGAAACCCAGAACCATGGTTTGAACATCCAACACAAAACCCAGAAACATGACTTGAATATCCAACATGAAACCCAGAACCATGTTTTGAACATCCAACACCAAACCCAGAAACATGGTTTGAACATCCAACTCCAAACCCACAAACATGGTTTGAACATCCAACAGGAACCTTGACCCAACCAAATCCAGGCAATGGGAAGCCCAGCAGGGATGGAGGATGTTTTCCCACCGCTTTTCTCCCCCAGTTCTCATCCAAACCTTGCCATTTGCTGCCCCACAACAGCAATTTTCTGAACACCAGTGGATCCTGCTGGTTTTTTGGCTCCCATGGAGCTGCCCCGGGATGTCCAAGTGGAGCTGGAGGAAATGGCAAGTGCTCAACAAATAAAAAGCTGATGATGCCAGATGTGGGAGATTTTGGCAGCCTCTGGAGCTCCAACAATTTTGGTTATGACTCCTTCCTTCATTCATTTTTAGGGAACAAAACCTTGTGACAAAATCTTTTTGGAAACGCCACCAAAATCGATGCTTTTAATTAAAAAGACAAACAGCAAATTAAAAGGGTAATTGCACTTAAGGTTTGAATTTTCCTGCTGGAAAGTTGGAAAAGGTTGTTGAAATAAACTCTT
Organism: Neopelma chrysocephalum; assembly: GCF_003984885.1. NCBI lineage: Eukaryota > Metazoa > Chordata > Aves > Passeriformes > Pipridae > Neopelma > Neopelma chrysocephalum. The sequence continues at coordinate 47,489 of NW_020897764.1, forward strand.
TTTTTTTTTTTGTTTGGTGCCTGTATCCAAATATTTCTGTTACAAAGAATAAATGTGTTTCCTGGATTAGGAAAATAAAAATAAGAGGCTTGATTGTCCTTTGGGGGAAGAAATTTTTTGGTGATGTCCAGGCTAAATGTCACCTGGTGCAACTTGAGGCTGTTTCCTTGTCCTGTCACTTGTTCCCTGGAAGCAGAGCCTGATCCCAACCTGAGTCCAACCTCCTCTCAGGGAATTGGAGAGAGTGAAAGCTCCAGAAATCCATGTTTAACATAAAAACCTAAACCTGGCTATTCAGGGATCAGCCCAATATTTCCCATTTCCCAAATCCTGTGTAAAAACAGGACAAATGTGTGTGAAAATGATATTTTCCGTGGTTTTTTACTGTGATATGCACCAGTCATCCTCACACAAAAACTGGTTTTCCAGGGTTCATTCCCAGATACAAAAAAAAAAGGGCAGGAGGGCAGGTGTCTATTTAGGAATCCTGAAATCATTTGCACGTGGCTGGGGAATGATTTTCTTGGGAAAATTCCAAAGCCCCGGTTCTGCTCTCCAGGGAATTATCTGAGACTTGCAGCCTGGAATTCTGAGAGATGATATTAAACACCTTTTTTTTCATTCCAGGTGGGTTGGAAAACCGTTTCTCCTGCTGTGAAACCTGTTCCCTGCTCAGTGCAGAACATAAAGACGTAACACAATCCCCTCCCTCCCCTCACCATCATTTCTTAAAGTTGGATCATCCACGTCTGGAAAGGGGCATTTATTTTTATTACAATGTCTGTCTTTTCTAAAAATATTCCCCCCCAGATTCCTGGGGCTGGGACAGCTGTGGAATGCAGCTCCTCTCCTCGGATTGCTCCGTTTAATGCCTTCAAAATGATTGGCCTTGTCCCTCCTCCTCCTCCTGCTTCCCCCCATTGGATTTGAACCTGGATTGTTCAGGGAACAGGGACAGGAGCCTGGAGTGACAGGACAAGGGGAAGGAACTGAAAGGTGGAAGGTTTAGTTGGGATAATTGGGAAGAAATTTTTCCCTGTCAGATGCTGGAAAGGGTTTTTACATTTATTTCCACTCACCTGCAGCTGCATCCCTGGATGGAGGCTCCAGGAGGGAAAACTATCCCATTTTACACTGAGTAAAACTCCAGAACAGGTTGCCCAGAGAAGCTGTGGCTGCCCCTGGATCCCTGGAAGTGTCCAAGGTCAGGTTGGAGCAACCTGGGAGAGCGGAAGGTGTCCCTGCCCATGGCAAGGGGTGGAATGGGATGAGTTTTAAGGTCCCTCCCAACCCAACCCAACCCAAATCATTCCATGATTCCATGTTTCTATGATGTGGACCCAAGGATCACCACGTGCACAGGGACTTGTAGGAATGTTCCACAGAGCTGGGGAGGGACTTGGGACAAGGGATGGAGGGACAGGAGAGCAGAGTTAGATGGGATATTGGGAAGGAATTCCTGGCTGGGAGGGTTTGGAGGGGCTGGAATGGATTTGCCAGAGAGCTGTGGCTGCCCCTGGATCCCTGGAAGTATCCAAGGCCAGGTTGGGCTAGTGGAAGGTGTCCCTGCCCATGGCAGGGGTGGGAATGGGATGATCTTTCAGGTCCCTTCCAACCCAAACCATCCTGGGATTCCATGAGTTGTGTTTCAATCCCTTGACTTTCCTGAGGTGAAATATGGGCAGTCCCCAAGTTGTTGCAGCACATGGATGGTGCATTCCTGCAGGGAAAAGAGGGAATTCTGTGTGCCAGGGAAAGGCCAGGACACCCTGGTGAGACAGGGACAGAGTTCAGAGCTCCATCCATGAAACTCATCCTCATTAATCCCCTGATGAGGCTGCAGGTCTGCCTCAAACAGAAATTATCTTGTTTATAGCTTTGACTCCTTCAAATGGTTGTTCCCCCCAAATCCAGCTGAACTTCTATGAAAGACATTTTTTTTTAACTGGGAATTATGACTTTAATACACTTCTTTTAACAACTCTGACCTCTGAACCATATTTGTTCAGCATTGCTTTGCCTTGTGGTCCAATTTATGATCCAAATCACCCTCAGCTTTCCCAAGGACAGGAATATTTGCTCTTCTGTACCACACACAGGCAAATCACTGGCAAATTCAAAGCAGATCCCACTGGATTTCTACATTTTATATCACAAAGCATGTTTTAGCCAAAGCAAGTTGTGGCTTGAATGGAAACAAATGATTGAGGCCAAACTTTCTCATCAGTGATGATCAGATATTTCCCCTGCTCCTCAGGGGTTGCAAAGGGCCAACCTGGGCTGTGTGGTGACTCCTTGCTTAGAAGGGTTTGCTGGTGATCCTTGGAATTTTTGGATGCCTAAATGATCTGTTAAAGCATCAAACAAGCTGGAGTGTCCTTGGTTTGTCCAAGGAAGAACTTGGTTAACGTTGAATTGTGAAGAAAGGGTTGGATGAAAAATGTGGGTTGGACGTTGACCCCACAGAAAACCAGGTTGTGCCATAAGGTTCAGGTTAATGTTTCTCCAACCATGTCCATGGATCATGCCCCCATGAAAAATGTATCCATGGAAAATCAGGATAATGCCCCTCTGGATGCACCATGAAAACCAGAATTACAAACCTAAAGAATTCCAGAATGGGCTGAGCTGGAAGGGACCCCCAAGGATCATCGGGTCCAACTGCTGGCCCTGCACAGGCCCATCCCCAGGGGTCACACCCTGTGCCCCAGCTTGGTTGCAGACTGCCCAAGGAACACCACCTTGATCTCAGGAGGGATTTAGGGATTTATGGACCCCTCCTGCCCAGCCTTTTGCATGAAGTCTTCTGGTTTTGTCAATAATGACGTTGGCTGAGTTGAAACTACACGAATCTTTCCATTAAATTTGGGAAAATTCAAAATAATGCTTAAAAAGAAATAGATTTTGCTATGAATGAATTGACGATATGTCTGGAGAGCTGGTGTCTCTATTCTCTTGCCTGAAGAGAATACAGCACTGAAATAATTCATCTGTTCATCAGTGATGATCAGATAATTGCCCTGTTCATCAGGGCCAACCAGAGCTGCACTGAACACTGGGCTGTGTGGTGACCCCTTGCTTAGAAAGGTTTGCTGGTGATCCTTGGAATTTTTGGATGCCTAAATGATCTGTTAAAGCATCAAACAGGCTGGAGGGTGCTTGGTTTGTCCAAGGAAGAACTTAGTTAATCTTGAATTGTTAAAATCCGCTCTTCATTTTATTGTTGGAGACATGTCAGAGCAGGACAGGCTGTCAGGGAAGGGAATAAAGAGATGGATGAAGGTCTTTGAGGAAGAGCCAGATGGTCCAGAGGGGCAGCTGACCACAGACAAACAAAAATTGTGGCTGGTGATCAAGGCAGGTACCAGCCAGGATCAACAAACTTAGTCCTGGCTTGTTCCAAATGGAGCAACTAAACTTAGCAAGGCACCCTGATGGGCATGGAAACCCCTCCAAGCCCTTCCTCCCCTCCTGCAAAATGTTTTCCCTTCTCTGATTTCGTGCTGCAGACGTCTCCAGTTCCAAGAGCAGCACTGGTGACATGTTTGAGAGCTTAAATAGTGGAAAAAAATAAATAAAAAAAGGGAGGATGTCTCATCCGAGCGTCCTAAAATGTGGGGATTAAATAATATCAGAAGCTCAAAACTCTGGGTGGAGCTTCAAATTCCTCTCAAACTCTTCCCTTTGGGTTGGTTGGTGGTATCCTTAAATCTTTCTGATGGAAGGGATGGATGCAAACGTCCCAGCTCTCTGACAGACACCCAGGACGTGATTTTTCCGGACTCCCAGTTCATCCAAGGGAGTTTAAATTTGAAAAAAAAATTCAAAAAAATATCTGTTGCATAAGGAGGTCAAAGCTGGAAATGTTCTATTATTGTAGGCAAAAATAGATATTTAAAATGAAGGAATGTCTCCTTCTCTGGGTCACAACTTCTTTATTTTTAATGATAAAGGACATTGTTCCGTATAACCTGATACAGGGGAGAGACAGGCTTAGGCAGTGTCAGTGTTTGGCTCATTTAAATCTGATTTCCTGACTCATTTAAATCTGATTTCCACAAGAAAAAACCAGTAGGTTCCAAGCCAAAAAAGCCAAGTTTGGATTTGACTGTGGCTTTTCCTTGTGGAATGACACCCCTCTGGAAGGGAGTGACCTCAGGTGACACCACCACATCCTGTGCCAGTGCCAAACTTGTTCCCCAATTTAATGAGAGTGATCTTTTGGTTTGCACAATTCCAACCTCTGCCTTCTATTTCTCCATTTTTTTTTCCTTCCAGATTAAAAAGATTCCTTTGCCAGACCTTTCTCTGAGCAGAAACTCAACCCCAGCAGCAGCTCAGAGGACGCCCGGCTTTGCCCTTTCCCTGCAAACACACACGTTTTTTTCCCAATTCCTTTCCCAATCCCAGGAATCCCAGGGGTCCCCCCCTCCCCAACAAGTGGAAATATATCCATGAACGTTGGCAAGGAGGGGGGTGATGAGGTGTTAAGTGGAAATTTCTTTACTTAGCAGGGATGATTTGTGAGTCCCAGGGGAAATATCTCCGGGGCCTCCACGAAGAGGCTCTGGGTTGATTTTCCTCTTGTCCCCTCGTGGCAATAAATAAATAACTATAAATATTATATTTTTCTAATAGAACTATTGTATTCACTTAATCTGTGAAAAGAATAATTTCTATCTTCATCTAAAAAATAAAAATAAATCTGTATTTTCACAGCAAGCCACTCAAGACAGAGCCTCAGTCTCCGAATCCTGAAAAGCCAGACTCCAAGAAATGAGGGAATTATTAAAAGGAGGCTGTCTGCATTTCAATAAAACTTATCATGCATAATTCAGCTCTTGAAAGCTGGAATGCTGGGGTTAGCCAGATTCCATCTCACACATGCATGCCTGACAATTCCACTTACCTAATTCCTGCATCCAGAGGGGGAAAAAAATATGCCAGTGCCTCGTTCTCACAGCAAATGGATCCCATTAACTCAGAATAACTTTGGGTTTAAGGTTTTAGTTTAACTTTTGACTGGTAGTTTCAGGCTTGCTGGTTGGGTATTTTAAGGTTTTTCCCTCAGTTCTTCGTGGTGAAGTGAAAATAAATGGTCAGGGGGTTGTAGTTTCCTTTTGGGGAAGGGGGTTGTGTTTGTGCATGTGGGAAAAAAAGTATTAAAAAAATAAATATATATGTAAAATTAAAAAATAAAATCAAAAAATATAAGTAAAATATATATTAAAAACCACAGGCTTTCAGGGATTCATGTTGGTTCTCTGCTAGGTCAGAAGTCCAAATCAGAAGCTCAGAAATGCAGAAATTCAAGTCAGAAATCATCTGAAGTTCAAGTTTTCGTGTCTCGGTGTCTGTTTGGGACTGAAATATTCCACAGGCTGGTTCCCATCCGTATCCTGGTGGGATTAGTCTGGTTCCTGTGGCCCTGCACGGGGTTCTGAAGCCCTGAGAAGGTGCTGAAAGTATCAGGAAGGGGGTTGAGTTGGGCCAAGTTGTCACTCAGACAGGATCATCCCCGCCCAGCTCAAAGGGGATGTAAAGGTTGGTTCATAAAATCTTAAAATCCTGCAATTGTTTGGGTGGGAAGGTAACTTAAAGATCATCTCATTCCACCCCCTGCCATGGGCAGGGACACCTTCCACTAGCCCAGGTTGCTCCAACCTGGCCTTGGACACTTCCAAGGATCCAGGGGCAGCCACAGCTTCTCTGGAAAACCTGTTCTGGAGTTTTACTCAGTGTAAAATGGGGTAGTTTTCCCTTCTGGAGCTGCAACCCAGGGATGCAGCTGGAGATGAGAGGAAATAAATGTCATTTACTCACATTTAATGCCACACAGGGGTTGTTTCTCTAAATTTCCCACTATGGAGTTTGAAAAGATAGGAAAACCCTCCTGACCTCCATCCCTGGAAGTGTTCAAGGCCAGGTTGGAGTAACCTGGGCTAGTGGAAGGTGTCCCTGCCCAAGGCAGGGGGTGGAACAGGCTGATCTTTAGGTTCCCTTCCAACCCAAACCATTCCAGGATCCTGTGATCTTATGAAAACAGGGGAATTTACCTGCTTTATTTCACTGAAGAACAGATTCACTCTCCCCTGCACTCCGGAGTCAGAACTCTGTGGGACCCGTGGGGTGAACAAATAATCAGACTCCGAACCCACAAAATCACAATTTGACTCTCTGCAACAAAGTGGAAGGTTTTGTAAACATCAGGATACAGAGGGACCCTCTGAACTACTCCCAAGGGACTTGATTTTCCCAAATCCACTGAATATCTCCCCTCTCAGAAACAGGCTCTTTAAAATCCCTCCTCTTCAGATCCCTAAATGACCTGACAGCCCCAAACTTCTCAGCTACGTTTTCTGCCTTGTTTTTTTTCGAGGTCAGTTGCCAAGCACTGATTTTTCCATGAAAATATTCCCTATGCAGGTTGCAACACCCCTTTTTTACCTTCCCAGGCTGGAATGCATCTGCAGAACTTTTAATTTCCTTTTCTTTTTCCTTTATTAAAAGCAACATACGTCAAGTAAAAGCAGGTGAAATCAAAATAGACCATGTCAAAAATAGCCTCTCTCTCTCTTCACCTCCCGCTTTGTTTATGAATTTCATTGCAGGGGATGTTTTCAAGTTTCATCTCCTTCTTTCTGCATCAGAAGGGAGGTGGTTTGGCATAAATAGGTAATTCCAAACGAATGGGAAAGTGCTTCTTGTCCTGCTCTAGGAAGTGGTGATTCCTTCCAAAGTATGGAAAAAGGCTGGAGGGGAGGATGAGATGGATCAGAAGTCACAGACCTGCTGAACGGGCTGTGGGATCTCCTCTCTTAGGTCTTTAAATACCACAAAACAAACCTTTCCTGAAAGCCAGAATCCCATAATCATGGAATCAATGATTGGAAAAGCCCTCTGAGATCGTGGAGTTCAACTGTCCCCCAGCACTGACCATGTCCCCAAGTGCCACATCCCCGGGGCTGTTAAATCCTGGGAAAAGCTTGGGAAGCTGGGAAAATCCCGGGAAGCAGAAAAAAAGTGAATTTTTACTTTTTCCTCTTTTATTTTAAACATTTATTCCCACCTGTGTCCGTGTTTCAGACAGTTTTAGGTGTCAGGGCCAAGGCTGAGCTCTGGTAGGAGATGGAAAGAGGGGCTTTGTCTGGGAAAGCTTCTTGTCTAAACAGAAGATACAAAGACAGAGGGAGGGTGAAAGAGGAAAGGGATTTTTATCCCTTCCCACCCAGTGAGTCACATCCCCCCAGTGATTCCTTCAGCTCCCACTTTTCCCCAAAGGACCGATATCAGAGCAACACTCGCCGCTCGCTTGATCCCAGCAGCAAACAGAAAAACAGGGAAAGATCCCAAAAAACCCTCCCCGAGCAGAGGCCTGGCCGGGTGCCAGGGAATGTGGGGAGGACCTGGCTGTGGGGTTGGAGGAATGCAGGTCTTCCTATCTCTTTTCCCAAACATTCCCTTCTGCAGCAGACTAAACATTCTCCCTGTGCTGCTGGAACAGCCAGGTTCACGTTCAGGGAGCAGGGATGGCTTCCCAGTGCTCCTCCTCCCACGTCCTGCTGCAGTTTCCCTTCCTTCTTCCAGCGTTTTTCAGGATTTCATCTCCTTTTGGTTTTATTTTTTTGTTCTATTTTCTCTCTGTTGCTCAGCAGGGGTTGATTTCACCTCGTTGTTTGGTTGTTCTCGGTGCATCCGGGAGGGAAAGAACCTCTAGGAAAGCCATAGGATGGTCCTAGTAAGGCCTGTGGCCCAGGATCCTTCATCCATAACACATTTCTGACCCCAATTATTGGAACTTCTGGGGTTTAGGGGGGGTTTAGTTGGTTTTTGACCTCCTGCCAATGATTTCTTGACATGGTCATGGTGGTGGTCATGGTCATTGTCAACCCACTTCACTCTCACCCACCTCGTGGGATTGAGCTGGAAGTGGTTTCCATATTTCAGGATATTTTAAAGCATATTTATTGATGATTGTGAAGTGCTTCAGTGTTGGATGGAAAGAGGAAGAGCAGGAACGGGAGATCTCTTGGTGAGGGAGTTTTTGGGTGAAGCCTGGTTATGGTTTTGAAAAATAATGAACAGGACTGAACTTTGGAGATGATCTTCACCTCCTTTTTGGGGATGATCTTCACCTCCTTTTGGGGGATTCACCCACATAAAGGCAGTAGTTACATGTGGGCTGAGCATCTGTGACCTCACTGAAGTTCATCTGGTTGATAAAATTGAGTTTACATCCCTCCCAAAAGCAAGGACCTGCATTTTAGCAGCTGAATTTGTCTCCAGGTTCTGCTGAATAAAATTCCTGCCTTTCCACCCTCCAGCTAAGATCCATAAGGAGTTTTGGTAGTTTCCAGTAGTTTCCAGAGGGGGGGATGTTTCCTACAGACCCTCCATTGTATCTCCAAGCCCCATGGAGATGATTTAGATAAAATAAGGTATTTCCAGATAAATTGGGACACCAAAATATAAGAGCTCTGGAAAAGGGAACCATTTCCCACTGGATCTCCCTGTGCTTTCCCAGGACAGGAGCATTCTGGCTTTGGCCTCACTCGGGAGGACATTTTATCTTAAGCAAATATTGAATTTTTGGGATTAATATATCAGCTGGTCAGGAAACAAAACAAGCCAGTTCCAAAAAAGCATTTGCTTGCTGACAGCAAACAAGGTGGAGTGTGTTGCTTGGCTCCTGGTGACTTCTACTTATAGGAGACCGAATTATGAACATTAATAACCTGGAAATATGAAATAAACACTTTATTAGTCCCCTAAGACCATAAAAGTGCAGTGATTTTTATGAGCAAACGTCCTAGGCTCAGTCTAAGGGTTATTTAGGAACTTTAGTCCTGCTTGACTGCTTGGAATTAAAGTCAGAGAAAGACACAGATAAAATTCCCTGGCCCTGGATGTGCCCTCAGGTTGAATTTAAGTGAAATCCTGATGCAAAGGGGAAATTATCAGACAAAGAGTTGATGCTCTGTTTGTAAAAATTAAGGGTTTTTAACCTCATGTTGCCACAGAGCTTTTTATAGACTTTAACAAACAGTTAAAGGATGGTCTTCCCCATCTAAAAAAAGAAGGAAGAAACATCTTCCTACCTGACATATTCCTGCCATAAATAGGAATATTTATGACAGGGAATTCCTACCTGACATATTCCTGCCATAAATAGGAATATTCTGACAGTGACCTTTGTTTTCTCATTGCTGGTTTCGACCACCTGAATTTCCTGGCTTTTAGTGGGAAAAAAGCCTGTAAAATTCCCTGGGATTAGCCAATTCCTCTGGAGCTGCCCAATAAAAGTCACCAGGTCTGGGGGAGTGTTTTCCTCTGTTTTCCTCCCATTTTTGCTCTGGTTTGGTTTTCTTGGACACAGGAGGCCCGTGAAAATGGGGGTTGGGTCATGTGACAAGTGCCAGGAGAGTGAACAAGGAATCATGGAATAGTTTAGGGCGGAAAAACCTTCCAGACTGTCAAGTCCAACCACTTCCAGCACTGCCAAGGCCACCACTGCCCCGTGTCCCCAAGTGCCACACCCACAGGGCTTTGAATTCCCTCCAGGGAATTCAATTTTAATTTTAATTAAATTTTAATTCCCTTCAGGGAATTAAATGGGACAGCCCAAAAATTACATCTTTCTGCAGACAATTCAAAGCCCTCTGGGTTAGGGATGATATTAATTCATCTCTGTGCAGAACAAACCCTCAGAGGAGTTCAGAAACTTTGCTGCACCTTCTTCCATCATTTTTCAGCATTTCCCACTTTGCAGAACCATGGGATCCACCTCTTAATAAAGTTTTGACTTTGTAACCAGAAGTAGAGGAACTCAGAGGAAAATAGTGACTGGACTCCTTTTTGTTAGTGCTTCAGTTAATAAAATTCAATTAATGAAATTCAATCAATAAAATTCAATTAATAAAAATAGTACCTCTGCTGGGTTTTTTAATTATTTTTTTAATGAGGAATAATTTTAATGTCATAGAATCACGAATCATGGAATGGTTTGGGTTGGAAGGGATCTTAAAGATGATTTTGTTCCAATTCCTGCCATGGGCAGGGACACCTTTCAGTATCCCAGGTTGCTCCAACCTGGCCTTGGACACTTCCAGGGATCCAGGGGCAGCCACAGCTTCTCTGGGCAACCTGTGCCAGGGCCTAAAGCAAAGAATTCCTTCCTAATAGGCTGGGAAACTGGGAGCTGAGATGTTGTCTGGCTTCATGGAGCTTTGTTATAATAAATGACAGTCAGTTATTCTATTATCCCATGAATTTTCTCAGGACCTTCCCAGTTGTATCTAATTTAAGAGTAGAACTCAACTTTTGGCCCATCCAGAAGGATTGATGTGTGTCTGGAATATCCAGAGGATTGATATATCCCTGAAAATCTTTGGCACAAAAATTTCCTCTAAAAGTTGTGGATGTGTCCAGTCCAACCACCAAAGTTTGATTCCTCAGAGTAGAAAATAAACAGCTACTTCAGGACATGATTATTTTGATATCAACCATCAGCTTTAGGAATAGTGCCCTCAAATCCCAAGGATTAATTGGGATGGATCCCCTTTGGCTATAGAGGGAGCTCGGGATCACTCTCTGGGATGACCAGGAGTTGTGGCCTCTCCAAAGTTCAATGAAACAAATTCCACTCACAGCTATTTTAGACTGAATTTTCTTCATATTAAAACAACTCCTTGGTGTGAAACTTTTAAATTTTTAAGCTTTTAAACTTTTAAGCTTTTCAACTCCTCTGATTTCTGGAAGATTTCCAGGCTTGGAGCAGGGAATGCCACGGGTGAGTGGGAAAATCATGTTCCCATCCCTCAAAAAGGAAACACAAACTGCTTTCCAGGCACTACAACCCCCGGAATTAATTATTCATTGTGTTAATTTTTGCTAGGTAAGGTTTGACTTCCGAGTGAGTTTTGCAGAGCAGCTTCTTTTTGGATTTGTCATTCCATCCTGGA
>NW_020897764.1:59920-73312 GCF_003984885.1 Neopelma chrysocephalum
AGAAATAAAAAGAAAACAGATAAACTTATCCCAGGATGGTTTGGGTTGGAAAGGACCTTAAGGATCATCCAGTGCCACCCCCTGCCATGGGACACCTTCCACTCTCCCAGGTTGCTCCAACCTGGCCTTGGACACTTCCAGGGATCCAGGGGCAGCCACAGCTTCTCTGGGCAACCTGTGCCAGGGCCTCCCCACCCTCCCAGCCAGGAATTCCTTCCCAATATCCCACCTAACCCTGCCCTCTGGCAGTGGGAAGCCATTCCCTCTTTTCCGATAAATAGCTTTCCAGCAGGTTGGCTCACCTGCAGCAGCCCCATCACAGGAATGTTACAATCCAGGAGGAATTTCTCCCTGGAAAAGGGTGGTCAGGTCTTGGCAGGGGCTGCCCAGGGAGGTTTGGAGTGCCCAGCCCTGGAATTATCCCAGGAAGGCCTGGAAGTGGCACTCAGGGCTCTGGGCTGGGGGACAAGGGGGGCATCGGGCACAGGTTGGACTTGATGGCCTTGAAGGGCTTTTCCAGCCTCAGTTATTCCACGATTAGGGATGGAATACTCAAAGCCATCAAGGAAAAACCTTCTCGTGCCACCTCCAGGAGCTTCAAAACCTCCGTGTTCCTGCTCATTTTGGGAGTCCCGGTTCATCCCAACCCGGAGGGAGGAATTCCAAACCCTTTGGAGTCACCACAGGCCAACCCCGAAGCCAAAAAAACCCCCTGCCAGGTTCAGAGATTAATCTGCTGTGACATCTCCACTTGTTTTTCTTCTGGGGACACCATGACAAATGACTCTGTTCTTATTTATCTCCCCACAACCTGCAGAGCCCTAAAGAACATTCCAGACACTCTGGATTCGCCGTGGGACAAATCCAGGAAGTGGCTGCATCCAGGGAACACAATTTTTTCAGTCGGATTTCCATAAAATCCACACTCACAAAACGAAAATAATCCTAAAACTGAAATAGAGTTGGTTGTGAAAGTTCCTTTTGGCCTCTGAGAACTCGGGATTGGATAAATTTTCCTGTCAAAACACGACAATTTTTGACAGTAATCTGAGAGGAATTCAGGATGGGAGAGTTGAGATGGTTTTTGGTCTTTTAGGTCTCTTTAAAAATACAATAAAAACAGAGTCATGGGAATTTTAAAGGACGAGGCATTTAAAAGCAAAATTAAACTGTTTTCCCCAATGAAACTCAAAGCTGTAAACAACTTCAAACCCGATTTTTTTTCCTAATTTTCTACTTGAAAAGGTAATTTTTTTTAACAACTTGAAGGAAATCTGTGCAGCTTGGTGAATCAGGGCTCTTTCTAGGAAAAAAAAAAGGGTGTCAGCAGAAAATTCTCAGCCAATTCTAATCCACAAATTCCTCATTTCCTGAAGGAGCCAACGAGAGGAGGAGGAGGAGGAGGAAAGAGAGACAAAAATGCACCAAGGGTTGGCAGTGAAATGAAAAATGCCAGTTTTAGGGCCTTATTTTTTTCCTCCAGTGACTTTTTTTGTGCTCCTGAGGGCTCCTTGTCCCACATTCACCTGCTCTGCAGGGAAAAGGGAGTGGGAGTTGCAAGGATGGAGCTCCACATGGATCTGAAGGGGCTCCAAGAGAGCTGGAGAGGGACTTGGGACAAGGGATGGGGGGACAGGACACAGGGAATGGCTTCAAAGTGATATAGGGCAGGGTTAGATGGGATATTGGGAAGGAATTCCTGGCTGGGAGGGTGGGGAGGTCCCGAAATGGATTTCCCAGAGAAGCTGTGGCTGCCCCTGGATCCTTGGAAATGTCCAAGGCCAGGTTGGAGCAACCTGGGATACTGGAAGATGTCCCTGCCCATGGCAGGGAGTGGAACAAAATCATCTTTAAGATCCCTTCCAACCCAAACCATTCCATGATTTGTGATTCTATGACATTAAAATTATTCCTCATTAAAAAAATAATTAAAAAACCCAGCAAAGATACTACTTTTATTAATTGAATTTTATTGATTGAATTTTATTTTTTTAATTTTATTAACTGAAGCACTAACAAAAAGGAGTCCAGTCACTATTTTCCTCTGAGTTCCTCTACTTCTGGTTACAAAGTCAAAACTTTAATAAGAGGTGGATCCCTCGGTTCTACAAAGTGGGAAATGCTGAAAAATGATGGAAGAAGGTGAAGCAGAGTTTCTGAACTCCTCTGAGGGTTTGTTCTGCACAGAGATGAATTAATACCATCCCTAACCCAGAAGGCTTTGAATTGTCTGCGGAAAGATGTAATTTTTGGGCTGTCCCATTTGGGGGAAGTCGCCATCCCTTGAAGGAATTCAAAGCCCTGTGGATGTGGCATTTGGAAGGAGCCCCAGGGTTTCTCCAAAGGCTGCAGAACCAATTCCTGCTGTGCAGGAAGTGATTGAGCTGCAGAGGAAAGCCAAGAGGTTTGAAAGTCTTAATTTCACCTGCATTTATGAAAATATTCTTATCAAATAATTAGAGGATTCTTGGAATCCAAACCCAGCTTTTTTGGATGGATGCAGGTGCCCAAACTACCCTAAGTATGTTTTATGGAATCATGGAATATTCTGAGTTGGAAGGGACCCACAAAGATCTCCAAAGCCCAACTCCTGGAAGGTCTGAATCCAGAAATTGAAATTTTAAGGTGAAAATTTATCCAAATGGAGCTGCTTTGTGTTGGTTGATTTCTTCCACCAAAGAACTGCAAGATATTCCAGGCAATAAAACCCTCATGGAAGGAAATTCCAGCTGCTTTGCCTTTGCCTCCCAAAGCACTTGGCTCAGCCTGAGTCAGGATTGAAGCCTGGAAAGAGGCAAAGCCTGGGGTATTTTTGGGATGAGGGCACCTGGAAGCAGCCCCAAGGTTTTCCCCAAAGGCTGCAGAAGGAATTCCTGCTGTGCAGGAAGTGCTTGGGCTGCAGAGGAAAGTCAAGAGGTTTGAAAGTCTTAATTCACCAGAATTTATAAAAATATTCTTGTCAAATAATTAGAAGATTCTTTGAATCCAAACCCGGTGTTTTTCAGTCTCTGTGGTGGATGGAGGTGCCCAAACTACCCAAAGTATGTTTTATGGAATGATGGAATATTCAGGGTTGGAAGGGACCTATAAGGATCTCCAAAGTCCAATTTGTGGCATGTTTGATGCAACATAAGATATGGAAGTTCTGAATCCAGAAACTGAAATTTTAAGGCAAAAATTTATCCAAATGGAGCTGCTTCGTGTTGGCTGATTTCTTCCACCAAAGAACTCCAAGATGTTTGAAATAATAAAACCCTGAGGGAAGGAAATTCCAGCTACTTTGCCTTGTCTGGAGGGCAGGAGCCTCCCAAAATATTTGGCTCCTCCTGAGTCAGGATTGAAGCCTGGAAAGAGGCAAAGCCTGGGGTTTTTTTGGGATGAGGGCAACTGGAAGCAGCCCCAAGGTTTTCCCCAAAGGCTGCAGAAGGAATTCCTGCTGTGCAGGAAGTGCTTGGGCTGCAGAGGAAAGGAAAGAGGTTTGAAAGTCTCTATTCCACCAGAATTTATAAAAATATTCTTATCAAATAATTAGAACACTCTTGGAATCCAAACCCAGTGTTTTTCAGTCTCTGTGGGGGATGGAGGTGCCCAAACTACCCAGAGTATGTTTTATGGAATGATGGAATATTCAGGGTTGGAAGGGACCCACAAGGATCTCCAAAGTCCAACTCCTGGAAGGTCTGATTCCAGGAAGTGAATATTTTAAGGCAAAAATTTATCCAAATGGAGCTGCTTTGTGTTGGTTGATTTCTTCCACCAAAGAACTGCAAGATATTCCAGGCAATAAAACCCTCATGGAAGGAAATTCCAGCTGCTTTGCCTTTGCCTCCCAAAGCACTTGGCTCAGCCTGAGTCAGGATTGAAGCCTGGAAAGAGGCAAAGCCTGGGGGTTTTTTGGGATGAGGGCAACTGGAAGCAGCCCCAAGGTTTTCCCCAAAGGCTGCAGAAGGAATTCCTGCTGTGCAGGAAGTGCTTGGGCTGCAGAGGAAAGTGCTAATCCAGGAGTTCAAAGCCCGTGTGAGGAAACCTGATCCTTCCTCCAGAGGCTTTTCAGGGCGAGTGGTTTGACCACAAGAAAATAAAGTTTCTCTTTGCAGCTGATCCTAATCCTGAGTGAGAGGGTTGCTGAGGAGGCTCCCAGGAATGACTGACATTCCAGCTGAGGAATCAGCAGCTTTTGGGAGAGGCCTGGGCTGTTTGTCACCTCTCCAACTGTGGGAATCCTGCAAGGGAAGCAAAGGAGAGACAGGCAATGTGAGGACTGTGGGAATGAAAAGGTGAAGCACTTTGTTTTTTCCTCTTCATGGTCTTTAAGGGCACAAAGAGCTTGTAGGGATGAATGACCTTGGTCTGCCTGTGTATAAGACCAATTTCAGTGGCTCTGAATTCCCTCTGGATTTTCCCACCTGAGTGGGAAGTCCTATGGCTCCAAATTTATGGCTCATCCCATTGCAGGGTTCACTCCTAACTCCAAGAGGTTCCTCTGGGCATCACCACCATTCCCAGCACTGAGAACCCAAATGCAACTGAAATTCCTTAAAACCCAAAGATTTTAACTCACTTAGATGTTTTTACTCAATTTGGGACATCCCAGGGGAGGAACAACCCTCCCTACAACGTCCTGGATATGTGATTTTTAACCTGTCCCTAAAAATACCCCCAAAACTCTGACAAGTTTCCATTGGATGGATGATGAATCCAGCCCTTGGTTGTTGGAGAAGTGTGATAAATACTGCTCAGGAATGTTTTGACTTCCCTATTTTGGCCTGGAAAAGGTGGATGTGTCAAAACAGAACATTTTCTGAGGAATGCAAAGATCCTGCTGAAGCTTTTCTTCGTGGAAGGCTTTTCCAGCTGAATTTTTGCACAGCTGAAGCACAAGATTTCCCCCAAGAACAGACATTTCCTGCCTGTCAGGGATCCCACTCATTTTCCATGTCAGTCAGGCCCTTCCTCTGCCTAATTCAGATTAATTACCTGAAATTAAATCTCTTGTGACTTAGGTCAATAGCTGATTTGCCAACTTGTTGCCTGGTTTTGGTCAATTATTCTGTGTTGTTTTAGGTCAGTTCTCCTGTTTCTCCTGTTTTAGCTTTCCTAGAGCCTTGATTTAAACTCCATAAGGACTGAACATTATAGAATGGGAAGAGAACTTAAAGATCATCCAGTTCTACCCCCACACCTTCCACTGTCCCAGGTTGCTCCAACCTGGCCTTGGACACTTCCAGGGATCCAGGGGCAGCCACAGCTTCTCTGGGCAACCTGTGCCAGGGCCTCACCACCCTCACAGTAAATATTTTATTCCTAATATCCAGTTTAAATCTATTCCCTTTCATTTTGAAGCCATTCCCTGTGTCCTGTCCCTCCATCCCTTGTCCCCAGTCCCTCTCCAGCTCTTTTAGAGCCCCTTTAGGCCCTGGAAGGAGCTCTAAGGTCTGGTATGATTATGATTATTGTTCTCATCATTATTATTAATCATCATCATGATGATATTTTTCCTCATAGGAAGAGCTGACACCTCTCTCAGAAGAAGCCCTTGCTCACCAAGGATTAAATTTTCTCTTTAAATCACTTCTTTCCCTCTTTTATATTTTTGCTCAGTGCTTTTTGTGCGGATTCTTTGAGCCACCCACACCATTCTACGTCCAAAGGAATTTGGAGAGTCAGCCTAGAATTCCTTAAAATGCCCTTCCCCTTCCCAAATAACGTGTTTAGCCTGAACACAGCACAGAAGGCTGACAGCAAGTGGTTTTTGGGACACGAGTTATGAGACCTCCAAAACAACCTGTGGTGTCCCCTTTGGGATTACACAGGCTGGGTTTAAATAAACTGAGATTACACAGGCTGGGATCACACAAATTGCTCATAAACTGGCTTGAAATTTGGGCTGAAACTTTCATCTTGATCGAAATCAAACCTTCCAAACGTATTTACTTGGAGTGAAATCCAGGAAGCGCAAACACCCCGGGGGCTTCTGGGAAAATGGAAAACATGATGGAAAATGGAAAATACAATGGAAAAGGGAAAGCCCAGCCCAACCCTGATGGCCAGGGCAGCCCAGCACCAGCTGAAGGAGTCGTGGAGCTCCAATTCCTGCTGCTGATCTTGGCAGGGCCCGACTGGTTTTAACGAGCCCGATTAGATACTAAATAAATATTGGCTTTGCAACGTGCTCAGCAGTGTTTGGCTTGGAGGAGAAGAGGCTGCAAATGCTGCTGCACTGGGTGATCTGGCAGCAGGCACAGACACTTGGAAAGATCCATTCAAAGGCTGGAGAAGGGAATGTTGGTGGGAGAGTGTTTTGCCCTAATGAAAACCCTCTGCTGTGCAGCGACTGAAAAAGTTCAGCTCTTCCCATTGTTGCTTTGATTTACACACACAGTTTGAAGTTTAGGAAGGGATAAAATCCTCCAGCAGACCTGGATAATGGGTAAAAAACTATGGGGGGTTTCATAAGGATACAGGGAATTTCAGGATCTGAGTTACATCACAGGAACAACTCTACGACTCCAAACCCTACAACCCCTAACCCTACAAACCCAGCCCTACAAATCCAAACACACAAACCCAACTCCTGCAAACCCAAACCCACAAACTCAACTCCTACAAACCCAAACCCTACAAACCCAACCCCTCCAAACCCAAACTGTACAGGAACAATTCTACTACTCCAAACCCTACAACCCCAAACCCTACAAACCCAAACCCACAAACTCAACTCCTACAAACCCAACCCTACAAAAACAACCCCTACAAACCCAAACCCTACAAACCCAACCCCTCCAAACCCAAACCGTACAGGAACAACTCTACTACTCCAAACCCTACAACCCCAAACCCTACAAACCCAACCCTACAAAAACAACCCCTACAAACCCAAACCCTACAAACCCAACTCCTACAAACCCAAACCCTACAGGAACAACCCTACAACCCCAAACCCACAAACTCAACTCCTACAAACCCAAACCCTACAAACCCAAGCCCTCCAAACCCAAACAGTACAGGAACAACTCTACTACTCCAAACCCTACAACCCCAAACCCTACAAACCCAACCCTACAAAAACAACACCTCCAAACCCAAACCCTCCAAACCCAAACCCTCCAAACCCTCCACCCCCAACCCCTACAAAACCAAACCCTACAGGAACAACCCTACAACCCCAAACCCTACAACCTCAAACTCTCCAAACCCAAACCCACAAACCCAAACCCTACAAACACAAACCCTACAGAAACAAACCCTACAGAAACTCTCCAAACCCAAACCCTCCAAACCCACCAAAAAAATTAAAATATTATCAGATATGAGACTTAGGGGATTTGTCAGCTGCAGGCACTGTGGGAGCCCCCATGTCCTGCAGATGAGTTCATCTGTTTTAGTGCCACATCCAATGGGTTTGGTGCAGTTTTCAGTGCTGAACATAAGAATAATCACACCTGGCTGCATGTGGGAAGTGGTTTTGGAATGTTTGAGGTGCCTCTCAGGGATCTCAGACCGTGGAATTAATGGTTTGGACTGCAAGAGAACTTAAAGATCATCCAGTGCCACCCCCTGCCATGGGCAGGGACACCTTCCATTATCCCAGATTGCTCCAACCTGACCTTGGACACTTCCAGGGATCCAGGGGCAGCCACAGCTTCTCTGGGCAACCTGTGCCACGGCCTCCCCACCCTCATAGTTAATAATTTATCCCTAATATCCAGCTTAAATCTCTCCTTTTTCAATTGGAAGCCATTCCCTGTGTCCTATCCCTCCATCCCTTGTCCCAAGTCCCTCCCCAGCTCTTTTAGAGCCCCTTTAGGCCCTGGAAGGAGCTCTAAGGTCTATTATGATTATTATTCTCATCATCATCATGATATTTCTCCCTCTAGAAAGAGCTGACCCCTCCCTCAGAAGAAGCCCTTGCTCGCCAAGCCTTTAACAGGATTAAATTTTCTCTTTAAATCACTTTTTTCCCCATCCTATATTTTATTTAACGCTTTCTGTGCAGATCCTTTGAGCCACCCCCACACCACTACAAACCCCAAGGAATTCCAGGGGAATTCCACATTCAGTCAGCCCAGCAAAACTTTTAACACAATGAATTTTAATCCTAGTTATTCACGGAGGGGGGAAAAGTCAGCCAGCAAACCAACTGCTGGTTGGGTCATTCCCACCCCAAATTTATGTCCCCAATGTGGCACTTTGCCCCTGCTCCCAGATCAGCCCCTGGGTGCTCGTCAGCACTCCATCCTGCCTAATTAAAACCCCACTCTGCTTAATTAGTGCTGCTCCAGCTGCTTGGGAACCGTTTCCTTAAGGTTTGCTCCTGCCCTCCCTCATCCCATCTCCAAGCTCCTGTGGTTTATTAGCTCAGGAGCAGCCTGAGGAGATGTGTTTGTGCTTCCAGCCCCCCCCTGGAATCATAAATTCCAGGGGGGAGAAAGCATTACCTAATCCAGGTCCCTTGTCCTGCCTCGCTCCCCTCCTGGAGAGGAAAACTCCGGGATTTTAAGAGCAAACATTCAGGGTTGCAAAACCACACAGGGTTGGGGTGGGGGAGGTTTTGTGTTAAACTGGGGGAAAAAAGAGAACTGAGGGTGTTTGAAGGGAAAAGTGGGCTGAGAAACTGAGAATTTAATGGTTGCTGTCTTGCTCTGGAGAAGCCCTACAGGGATCTCGTGGCTGATGGTCCCAGATTTATCCCAGATGGAGTCCCCATGGAAATGTTGACGTTCATATCTGAGAAATTCCGTGTGCAGAGGAGAAACCACAACACAGGGAGGCCTTTGTGTTACAGAAACAAACCTTCCACATCAGAGGAATTTTTACCACCTTCCATCTGCATAAACCCCTCTCTGGAGCTTTCGTGACCCACCAATTTTCCTTCCTAGAATCCCAGAGTGGGTTGGGCTGGAAGGGACCTTAAAGATCATCCCATTCCACCTTCCACTCCCCATGGCAATTCCTGTGGCTTCATGAGCCTTTTCCTGCAAAGATCTTCTTTGTGGCCCTTCAGGAGCTGTCACAGAGCAACAGGATTCCTGAAAAACTCTCAAAACCAGCTGCTCTTCCCCAGACCCCAAATTTCCCAACATGTGACTCCTCTCCTGCCTCTTCTCAATTCCACAAGACTCCACTCGTGCCTGACCCTTTTTTCTGGGATGCTCGAGGGAAAAGCTGGGAAAAAGAACAGCCAAAAGGGTGCAATGGGTGTTTAGTCATTATAATTGTTCATTTATTAATTTAATTCATGACCCTGTGCCTTTCCCACTGCCACTGAAAATCCTTAAGGACCTTAAGGTGCCTTCCAACTCAAACCATCCCAGGATTCTGTGATTTTCATGGGAGAATTGAGTCTTATCTTCACAACCATGATAAAGGAACCATGGAACAGAGAAACCATGTGAGCCTTCCAAAATAAATTATCAAGCTGATAATAGAGACAGAAAAGGTCTATTTTCTCCTGCTTCCCTGGTTGAGTTGAACAAATCCCACGTTTTCATCTGGATTTGGAGCCTTCTCTTCAGGAAAAGGAGCCCAAATGATTCCCACTCACCCCTCTCTGGGTGCAGCCAGGAGTGGGATGGAGAAATAACTTTTCCAAGTGAATCCTCAGCTGCCACCAGGACTCGGTGACAGGTTCATAAATCACCCGTGGAGCAAAGAAAAGTGCCCTGTTCCAAAGCAACCCTTATCTCCTGCTGTTTGCCTCGGGCCACTTCTTTTCCAAAGGTCACTGGGAAGCAGGGGGGGGAAGCAGAAGGAATGATTATGTGAAGAGAAGAGGAAAAAAAAATGGCAGGAAGCAAGAAACACTTGCTAAAAGGGAAATAAAAACCGAGATGGATTCGTTTTCCAAACGAATGGATTCGCCTTCCAAACGTGCAGCTGTTGAGGAAAAACGGGAAGCAGAGATGAAAAAAGCAGGATTTCAGCCAGCTCCTGCCTTAGTTTTTGGTGAATTATAGAGAATTATTTTATGGCCAAGAAGGGAAGGTTCCCTTCTCCTTGTTATGTCTCAGCTGCCTCTTAATCTGCTTTGGATGCTCGTTGTGCACCTTATCAGGGGTCACAGTAATAAAAATGCCATATTTTCTCATGGAATCACTGAGCTTTCAGCCTGGAGAGGAGGTGGGAAGTGGGAGGGGAGCTGTTGCAGAGCAGCAGCCGTCACACTTGCCAATAAAACCAAATATAATGAGTTCAAAATAAAGAATTCCCCTCCAAAAACGTCTGTCTGGGATAAGCCCTCACTTTTGGAAGGGCCTTGGATGTTGGAAAAGCCACTGTTTTCTGAGGAAGTTGTTTCAGTGGTTAATATGGTTTTAGTGGTTCACATCCCGGGCTCTAAAAAATCAGGGATTTAGTTAAACCTGAATATGAGGAATTTTAGTTCTCTGATGTTGGATTTTGTTCTTTCTCCTCCTGATAAAATGCAGCACCTGCCTGTGGTTGGACAACAGCAACAGGGCAAAATCTCAGCCACCAGGTCCTTCTGAACTTGTCTGACATGGAAACAATGAGATGTAGAGTTTTTAGCCTTGATTTAGCCCTAAAAAGAAGATTATTTCCTTAAAAAATATGAATCTCGGGGTAAACAGTGTAAACGGGTTTTGTCCTGGTGCAATCCAACAGTTCCTGAGTATTTTAAAACACCACCTCAGAGCTGTCCTGAACTGCAGGAAAGGCCTAATACACAGCTATTTGTATTTTTTGAGATCCATCCCCTCTGTGGTAAAATTCCTTTTCCATAATAGTCACATATATTTATATGATTTCATATATTTAACAGAAAACCACAATTTTCTGCAGATTCCCTGACAAATCCTGCACGAGGAAAACCACTTAAAAATTTATGTCAAACTTGGCACCTCAAAATTAGTCACCTGAGAAAATTTAAGGCAATTCTTGTCCATCTTGAAACACTTTGAAAATGTGAAGGAATTAAACCTGTGTGAGGTAGGTGTAGTATTTTTATCCCTATTTTATGACTGGGAAAACTCAGACAGGCAAGGGTTAAGTGGGTTGGGGAATGGGAAAGCTTGACCTGGAGTTGTGTTTAAACCCAATTTCTCTGGAATTTTTCTCCCTATAAAGCCCAGAACTCCATTTCCCTGAGTCCTACTTTGGAGCAGATGCCTTGTGGGGGGAGTGGGAACAAAGCCTGTGGATGAAGGAACCGAGGTGAGGTCAAACGGGAACACAAGGACAAGCTGGCACCAGAGTAGCCGGATAAAAGGATTAGGGAGTCGCTGGGTTGTGGAAACAGGAAACTCAGCCTCCTTCTGAAGCCCCTGGAATGAGTTCAAAGTGCCCTGCATGGGATGGAAAAGCCCTGGGCTCCGAGGGGAGCGGGCTGGCCAAGGATTCCTGCTTAGATGTGACCCAGCAGAGCTGGGAGCAGGATGGAGCAGGATGGAGCAGGATGGAGCAGCACGTCGGGCCAAGACTCTACGGAGCTGAAATTCCATCCCTTGCCTCTTTTCATAGAATCACAGAATCACAGAATCAGCTGGGTTGGAAGGGACCTCCGAGATCATCAAGTCCAACCCTCGATCCAACCCCGCTGTGGTTCCCAGCCCATGGCACTGATGCCACATCCAGTCTGTCCTTAAACACCTCCAGGGATGGAGAATCCACCCCTTCCCTGGGCAGCCCATTCCAATGGCTGAGCACCCTCTCTGGAAAGAAATTCTTCCTAATATCCAACCTAAACCTCCCCTGGCACAGCTGAAGACCCTGAGCCCTCTTGTCTTGCTGAGAGTTGCCTGGGAAAAGAGACCAACCCCCCCCTGGTTCCCCCCTCCTGTCAGGGAGTTGCAGAGAGTGAGGAGGTCTCCCCTGAGCCTCCTCTTCTCCAGGCTGAACAGCCCCAGCTCCCTCAGCCTCTCCTCATGGGAATTGTGCTCCAGTCCCTTCCCCAGCCTCGCTGCTCTTCCCTGGACCTGCTCCAGCCCCTCCATGTCCTTCCTGAGCTGAGGGCCCAGAGCTGGACACAGCACTCCAGGGGTGGCCTCACCAGTGCTGAGTCCAGGGGCAGAATCACTTCCCTGGCCCTGTTGGCCACACTGTTCCTGATCCAGGCCAGGATCCATTGGCCCTCTTGTCCCCCTGGGCACACTCTGGCTCCTGTTCATGTTTTGGTGCCTTCTGGGGTGACCCGAGCAAGAACTGACACCTGGAGTCATCTGCTGCCTGTTACAAGTCTAAACTGGGCACTAACCAGCTGTCAGAGGTCACTGGAGGTGCCAAAAACCGCGGGAGTTTGGGACAGACCCAGCAGATCCAACACAAGAGTGACAGGAGCTCATCCCTCTGGAGCTGAAGGTCATGTGGACCCTCCATGGCTCCAAACTGGACCTTTAGGCACCTGAAAAAACACAATTTTCTGCAGGTTCCCTGACAAATCCTGGTTTTGAAGCAGCCAAGCTCAAGCAAAACCACTTAAAAATTTATGTCAAACTTGGCACCCCAAAATTAGTCACCTGAGAAAATTTCTTTTCTGCCTGAAGACCACACGGGTCGGTGTGTCCGTGGGAAGTAGAGCTGGATTGGAGACATCCTGGCTTCCACCTGCTGATCCAAGTGGATCATTTGTCATTTCCAGCAGCTCCATGTGGAAAATTTTCCCTCACCAGCCCCCTCTTGTATTCAGCACAAACTCAATTAAACCTCTAAGTCCAGACAGTGTGTCCTAAAGGTTGGTTCAGGTCACCCCAAACACCTAAATTTGGTCTATATCTGGTTGTCAGCAGCTCTGTGGGGGATGAAGCAACACAGAGAGACTCACATTCAGCTGCCTAAGTTTGCAAGTTCAATAAATATATAAATATACAAATATATAAATATATAAATATATAAATATATAAATATTTAAATACATGAATATATAAATATATAAATATATAATATATAAATGGAAATGGAAATATAAATATAAAAATAAATACAAATACAAATATAAATATACATAAACATAAACAAAAACATAAATATAAACAAAAACATAAATATAAACAAAAACATAAATATAAACATAAACATAAATATAAATATAAATATAAATATAAATATAAATATAAATATAATATAAATATAAACATAATGTTGAAGAAGAGAACTGCAATCAGCATGTGCTTTTTCCAGGCAGAATTCAACAAGCCCAGAATGGTTTGGCCTTGAAGGGACCTTATGGGAAAATAAGTCTGCCTAGGACATATATAAATATATAAATGAATAAATATATACATATATAAATACATAAATTCATGAATATATAACTATAACTATGAATATGAATATAAAAATAAAAATGAAAATAAATATAAATATAAAAATAAAAGTAAAATACATAAATATATAAATATAAATATAAATATAAATATAAATATAAATATAAATATA
>NW_020897764.1:73712-74638 GCF_003984885.1 Neopelma chrysocephalum
TTTATATTTATATTTATATTTATATTTATATTTATATTTATATTTATTTTTATTTTTATTTTTATTTTTATTTTTATTTTTATTTTTATTTTTTATTTTTATATATTTATGTATTTATATATCTATCTCTTTATGTATTTTTATATATATCTATTTATGTATTTATATATGTATTTTTATATATATATGTATATATGTATATATTTATATTTATATTTATTTTTATTTTTAATTTTAATTTTATATATTTATGTATTTATATATTTATATATGTATATATTTATGTATTCATATATGTATTTTCATATACGTGTGTATATATATACATATATATAGATGTATTTATATATATATACACATATGTGTATTTATATTTATATTTAATTTTATTTTTATTTTTTATTTTTATATATTTATATATCTATCTATTTATGTATTTATATATCTATCTATTTATGTATTTTATATATTTATATATGTATATATTTATGTATTTATATATATTTATATACATATCTATTTATTCATTTATACTTTTATATATATCCTAGGCAGCCTTATTTTCCCATAACATCCCAGATTTCCATTCAGTGGGAACTTCAGTTTCCCTGAGCTGTGAGTCCCGGTGCCCGTGGGCATCGTTTGACTCGTGATCCGTGGTTTTCACTCCTCTCCTCTGTTTGATTTCCTTCCCAAACGATCCTGAAAATCCCACCCCTGGCTCCAGCCCTCCCCTGCTCCCCCTGTGACGTCATTTGGCTGCCATGGACACGGTGACATCATGGGAATATCCAGCAGGTGAAAGATTCCAGGTGGAGGGAGATCAGCCCCAACCTTGAAACCCAGATCCTGTTTGATTTTCCATCCTCGCTCTGAACCGAGCAGAAATTGTTCAGTGTGGAAGAAATATCCTGCTTTGGATAAAA
>NW_020897764.1:74648-95011 GCF_003984885.1 Neopelma chrysocephalum
TGCTTAAACATCCACCCATGAACTTGTCCTTCCCTTTGTAGGGAATCCAGGTAAACAGGTGTTTCTAAAGGAAGATTCCCTGGATTCATCCCGAATATCTGTGTCAGGATAACGTGTTCAAGCCTTGATGCTGCTGTTCCTGGAATTCATCCCAAATATCTGTGTCAGGATAACATATTCAACCCTTGATGCTGCTGTTCCTGTACCTTCAGCAGCACAAAGAATTCCTGTCCCAGTGATTTTGTCATTTCCCTGGAAGAACCATCCTTTGTGTTCATGGTTTTTCCAGAGGTTTTTTATTTAGGATTATTTAAGGAGCTGTTTTGATATTTTCCCTCCACATTTTCACTTCCAGAATAAAGGAATTCTTTCCTCCTGTCTTTGATCAGGTCATTTTTTTCTAAAGTCTCTCAGCAGTTTTGCTACACCCCCTTTCCCATCTGAGCTGTGAACTGTGTTAGAAACAAAAATAAGGATCAAAATGACCTAAAAACGTGGGTCTGAGAGACAGAAAAAGGACAGAAAAAGCAATGATGAGGGTGAATTTTGGAGGTTTGGCCTAAATCTCTCCTGCTGTGCCCTTCCACGTGGGTCACCTTCAGACAGGGAAGACTTTGCTTCCCCAGGAACACATTTAACCTTTGACTTTTCCAAAAGGAATGAGGGATGAGGAGCCGAAGGGATGAGGAGCAGCTCCAAAAGAGCAGCAGTGGTTTGGATGTGACATGGGAAGGACCAGCAGCTTGTCCTTCTGGGATCCCTCAATCCCAGACATCCCAAGGAATCCACCTCCTGACCTTTCCCACCTCGGAACCAGCGACTCGGGAGAGTGGATGGGACTCAAATCCCGTTTGCCAAACGTTGAATTGGGGTTGGTTTTCCCTGATCCTTCCCACTGGGATCCCTGATTGAATTCCCTGCTCCCTGTGCAGCTCCAGGGCACTCATTCCTGAGGATCTGGGCCTTGGTGCTGCTGCTTCTGCTGAGCAAACAGGATTAGAATTCTTTCCCCCCCCCCCCCCCCCGAGAACCAGCAGTGCAAATTAAATGTTTATTCTTTCATGTGGGGAAAATGTCAGCTGCTTCAACTCACCTGGGAAAGATCTCCAGTGATTGGGAAGCAGGGAAGATAAAAGCCTGATTTCTGATGGGAAATGTTCCGTAATTTGGATTTTTTTTCCTCCTTTTTTTTTTTTTTGGACTGAGATCAACCTGTTAACTGAATATATTTGTGCTATTCTTGTTTTATTTTTTGTGTTTTTTTTTTTTTAATTCTTCCTCCTATTTTGCATTTGTGCTCTAGTCAGAACTGATAATTTTTACTTTTACAGCCTAAAAAATTCCAGGCTTGAAGGGATACTGTCAAGTCAAATTTGACTCCAAATTAAGTTTTGGCCTGGGAGTCAAGAGCCACGAATTCTAATCCCAGTGACCTGCTGTGTGACCTCCTTCACCCCCCCGTGCCTCGAGGTGCCTGGAGATAAAATAGAGACACAAAGCTCCTTTTTTTATCTCCTGCGATGCTCTCACGCTTCCAGGCACCACAAAACAGCTTTTTCCCCCTTAAAGAAGAGCGGGAAAAACGGGAAAAAAAAATAAAAAAGGTTATTTAGGTGCCAAAGAAACCGTGGAGAGTCACTTTAAGCACCACCAAGTTGTCCCTGTTGCAGCTCTGCTGACGCCAAACGGGGGCTGAACGGGCTCCAACGGGTACATTCCGCTTCCTGAGGGACGTCAGCAGGGGGAAAAGCAGCCACGCAGAAATTCCAGCCCCAGGAAAATCAATCTCTTCGTGCTCCACCTGCCCGGACAAGTTCACTCCCATCCTTATCAGGGGCTCTGACCTCATGTGGCTCTTGGAAATCTGTGGGAAGGAAGGAGCTTCCTGGACACCGGGAAATCTGCTGGAGTTTTCTGTCCCATCCCGTGTCCTGTCTCGTTCTCAGGGTTTATTCCAGAAGGGACAAGCTCTTCTTGCATTTTGGGGCTGCAGAAGGGAGAGTATCCTGTTGGGTTTTGGGAAGTTGGGTGCATTCCCACTGAGCTGAATCGTCCTGGGAGCTGCAGGTTGGAAGTGCTTTAAAGATGTGTGGATGTGGTTTAGTGGGGAATTTGGCAGTTCTTGGGTTAGAGGTTGGACTTGGTGATCTCAGAGGGCTTTTCCAGCCTCTAATTTTGTGGTTCTATGATTTTGAGGTGGTGGCATCTCCTAGAGCAACATTTTTATGTTCAGGCTCTACCAAAATAAACACTATACCCCTTCTCCTCCCAGAAATCCCACCTTTCTCCCTCTCTGTAAATCCCCCCACATGGAATAAGAGCAATTTGTGAAGTAAAGGACCATCTGTGAGTGGGGTGTGGAGCAGAAGAGTCCCCAACCCTCCCTGAGGTTGGTCTCCAGCTCTCCTCCATCAATAGGACACCTGATCTAAGCTTGACCAGTGCCAGGCTCTCTCCCTCTGGGCTGAAAAGGCCATGGATGGATGAATTCCTGCTCACTCCAGGAAGATCCTTCTCCAGCCATAGGAACACCCACCTGAAGATTAAGGAAATTTTACCCAAACCAGTGTTCACCTCACATTTGAATTTGGCTTTCCAAGACCCCCTTAGGTGGTCAGGGCTGGTCTCTCTGGTGCAGGGATGGTGAAAGGACCAAGGTAGGAAATGGTCTCTCCTTGGTGCCACTCTGGTGATCACAGAATCAAAAACTCCTGGAATGGTTTGGGTTGGAAGGGACCTTAAGGGTCATCTCATCCCACCCAGTGCCATGGGCAGGGACACCTTCCATAGACCAGGTTGCTCCAACCTGGTCTTGGACACTTCCAGGGATGTGGCAGCCACATTTTCTCTGGGAAATCCATTCCAGGGCCTCCCCTCCCTCACAGCCAAGAATTTCTTCCCAATATCCCATCTAAACCTACTCTCTTTCAGTTAATTTTAGTTGTATCCTCAAGGTTGTCTTCTGCTAAGTTTTTATCAGAGGCCAAAGAGCTCTGTGGAATATTCCTGCAAATCCCCGTGCATGTGTGCATGTGCATGTGGTGATCCCATCATAGAAACATGGAATCATCATGGAATGGTTTGGGTTGGAAGGGACCTTAAAGGTCATCTCATTCCACCCAGTGCCATGGGCAGGGACACCTTCCATAGACCAGGTTGCTCCAGCCTGACCTTGGACACTTCCAGGGATCCAGGGGCGGCCACAGCTTCTCTGGGAAATCCAGTCCAGGGCCTCACCTCCCTCCCAGCCAAGGATTCCATCCCAGTATCCCATCTCATCCTACTCTCTTTCAGTTAATTTTCCCCTCGTCCTGTCCCTCCATCCCTTGTCCCCAGTCCCTCTCCAGCTCTCCTGGAGCCCCTTTAGGCCCTGCAAGGGGCTCTCAGCTCTCCCTGGAGCCTTCTCTTCTCCAGGGGAACCCCCCCAGCTCTCCCAGCCTGGCTCCAGAGCAGAGGGGCTCCTGCCCTTGGAGCATCTCCAGGGTCTCCTCTGGAATTGTTCCAGCAGGTCCACAACTCTCTTGTGTTGTTCCCAGAGCAGGAGGCAGCTCTGCAGGGGGGAGTTCTCATCCTCTGGGTCCTGAGGATGCTCCAGCCCCAGGGACAGATGGGGAGGGACTTTTCCTCCTCAATCAGGTCGCTGCTTTCCCCACCCGCAGAGAGGGGAACAATTCCCATTCCCCACCTATGCTCTGCTCCAGATGGGATTAACAGGCAGTTTATTTTGGGGCAGAGGACAGGAATGTGACATTCGGGCTCGGGGGAGGCGACTTTCTGACTCACAGCTCGTGTCAGTGCATTCCTTTGTTCTCCTTTTCCGTGATGGGGTTTAACTCCCGGCAACACCTCCCCCACCCAAAAAAACCCCTGGATTTCCCACCCAAAGGGCAAATCCTTGTCAAATCCATGGTCCTGCCGGGCTGTGCTGCACCCCAAAGGTCCAAAACCCCCTGACAGATGTGGCCTGGAGCCAAGGATTGCCTTGAATGGGGGTTATTTTCCAAGCCCTTCCTCACGGGGCCGTTTTCCCGCCCCTTTCCCCGCTCCAAGGGGACATAAATTTGGGATCCATCATCAGGCTCTGTAATATTCCCTCAGCAAGGCTTCATTACGAGGAAATTCATGCCTTAAACACCTCGCAGGCTGCGTTTTTGACAAGTCATCACATTTTTGTGTGCCCTGGTTTATTTTAAAGCCCCTCTGGTAACGACATTCCCGAGCAGGGGCTGCTCTGGGCTCGGAGAGGGGGAGCCTTTGGAGAGGGGAAAAACGGGATGCAGGAGGTGTGTTGGAACAACCTGCCGTGGAATTTTGGCTCCTTGGACACCCAGAGAAGCAAGAAATGAGGACAGAAAGAAACTCCATGTCTTAAAGAAGTAAGGAAATAATCACACCTGAGCAGGGTGGGCTGAAATGTGGATAAAAGCAAAGAATATCGTTTTATAAACACAAGATCCCGTGGAAAAGTTGTTTTCAAACTTCACATCCCATACTGAAGTGACATATTTTTCGTTGCAATATTGTCCCCACCCAACCAGCTTTGCTCACAGGTACCACAGGGGGAATTCCTCGTCTTAAACACTTCAGGGTCACCTGGGAGAGCTTTCCAGGAGTTCTGTGCTTTTATTTTATTTTATTTTTATTATGCTTTATTTTTTATTTGACTTTATTTTATTTTGCTTTGTTTTATTTTATTTTATATTTGCCTTTATGTTTTTTTTTTCTATTTGACTTTATTTTATATTTTATCATATTTTGTTTTTTTATTTTATTTTTTATTTCATCTTATTTTATATTTTATTTTGTTTTATTTTCTTTTCCTTCTTATTTTGCTTTATTTTATATTTTATTTTTTGTTTTATATTATATTTGGCTTTATTTTATATTTTATATTATATTATATTTGAATTAATTTTATATTTTATTTTTTTAAAATTTATTTTTTATTTCTCCTTATTTTATATTTTATTTTGTTTTATTTTCTTTTACTTTTTCTTTTACTTTATTATATATTTTATTTTATTTTGTTTTTATTTTAATTTTTATTTAACCTTATTTTATATTTTATTTTGTTTTATTTTCTTTTACTTTTTCTTTTACTTTTTCTTTTACTTTATTTTACATTTGATTTTATTTTGTTTTATATTATATTTGACTTTATTTTATATTTGACTTTATTTTATATTTTATTTTATTTTATTTTTTATTTGACTTTATTTTGTTTTTTTGTTTTGTTTAATTTTATTTTGTTTTATTTTATACTCGACTTTATTTTACATTTTAGATTTTATTTTTACTTTATTTTATATTTTATTATTTTATTTTATTTTTTATTTTATAAAAAATAATATAGTTGGGAATTCTAGTAGCTTCAAAATCTGTGCCTTGGTTTCACTCCTGTCCTGTGACAATATTTTACAAAGACTAATGATCTCGAGGAGACTGTTTATTAATTATGAATAAAAAAGAATTGACAACAATTAGGAAAAAAAAACCCCAGTTAAGTCATAAGAATGTCTCTTGATTTTGTGGCTTAAAAGCACAAATAAGAGGGGGAAATTCCACCTGAAAATGCCAAATTCAAACTAAATGGAACTATGGAAAAGCTTTCCCTTTGGGAGTGATTGCAACAGTCAGCCTCTTCCTGAAATACATGGAAAAGGAGTCTGGACATGGAAAAGGAGTCTGGACATTGAAAGGTGGGAAAAGGCAGAGGAGAGGCCTTGTCGAAGGTGCTCAGGGAAGAACAATTGACTCCAAGACCGACTCCACACCTTTTGTCTCCTCTTCCCTTTGAACCTTCACTTTTCCCTGCTGACCCGTTTCGGGGGGGGAAAGCTCTAAAAGGCAGCTTGAAATCATTTCAAACATTTGAATATTTGCTTTCCTTCCACTCCACGGATTCCTCCCTTCCCTGTCTCTTCTCTTTTCCTTCAGTCGGGGGGGATGGAATAAATTCAAGCAGCAGCATGTGAACCCCAGCTCTGGAGAGTTCCACCTAAATACTCCTAAGCCTATTAAGTTTATTCCTGGAACTGTCCTGCTCTCCTCCCCCCCCCCC
This sequence comes from Neopelma chrysocephalum, assembly GCF_003984885.1. Lineage (NCBI taxonomy): Eukaryota > Metazoa > Chordata > Aves > Passeriformes > Pipridae > Neopelma > Neopelma chrysocephalum. Next base: position 80,710 of record NW_020897764.1, read on the forward strand.
CCCCCCCCCCCCCCCCCAAGAAGTTTTCTGTTCACTAGATTTCATTTCCTTTGTTCTTATTTAATTTACTTGCAGCCAGGGGCTCCAGCGGTCCGGTCATTAACGGGCTGCTAATTAGCTGGCACTGACAGCCTCTCGTTATTCCCGAGGCTTTGGAGAGTGTTTGCCCGGAGTCACACGGTGGGACAGCCTTTTAATAACAGCCATCCTGGCTAATTCTGCCTTTTCCCCTCGTCTGGGTGTCCGAGTCGATCCAGCAGCGCTTCCAGGGGGTGTTTTTGTAACAGATGGAAAAGGAGAGGAAGGGATTTGGTGACACTTTTTCCCTCTGGAGATCGTTCCTCCTCCGGCGTGTCGGGGCCGTGTGAGATGGGAGGGTGGTACCTGTCGCTGCAGAGGGAAAGGAGAAGCACTTTCCTCCCTCCCTGCTCTGCCAGGAGGTTTGGGAATAGAAAACTCATCCTGTTCTCTGCCACCATCTGCTCCTCACCCAGGTCCTTCATTTGGGAGTAGTCAAAGGGCTGAGAGGGGTGAGAGGAAAACTCCTTGTGTGTAATGGAAAGAGATCCAGCTACAACAACTTCAACAAGAGAGACGCTGCTGCCCTGAACGTGGAAAGGATCTTTCCCTTCTTCCCTTCTGGACCTTTATTGGAGGGAGAAGAGATTTGATCCAATGCAAATATCGCTTTATCATAGGAGAGATAGTTAAGATTGTGTATCTAATGTATTATAATATTTATTTGTGTAGTGATTGTAATATAATTCCCTTCCCCCATTTAGCAATAGCCAGACAGGGCTGTTGCTGCAAAGAATATTTGTGTCTGAGATTTGCCTCTTAAATAATTCACGGTCCCTCTGTTTCCCTCATGCCCTCTGGGTCCTTTTTGGGGGGCAAGGAGGGGAGTTCAGCTCTGCTGGTGGGAACCACTGAAGCCCAGTTGATCCTTTTCCTGCTGGGAGGAGTCAGAAATCCTGGTTTCCAGCCCCTTCCTCAGATTTTGAGTTTATTAATGACCTGAGCTCTGCAAGACACGCAAGCACAGTTACTCTAAGTTGTAGTTCAAGCAGCAGAATCTGGGAAGTGTGTCCCACATCCCAGAACTTATATTCCTCCTCAGAGCAGCCCCTGGGATGTTCAGGAGAGGTCTCTGTGTCTCTTCTTCAAGACACAGCATAATAAATTATCTAAACTGCATAATTAGAATCTTTTCTGAGTGTTCTATTCCAACCCAAGCCTGGGAAAGGACAAAATTCTACAACTGAAGACCTGCATTAGGTTAAATTCCTAAGTTCATGGTCACAGAAAACAAGGATCTTGATTTCCATCTCCACTGGCCCTAAACCCTGGACTTGGTTCCGCTGCTTAAATGTGGATGTAGGACATCACATGGAAGAGAATCAGGGAATCATTAAGGTTGGGAAAGACCTCCAAGAGCATCGTCCAACTTTTGCAAAAGCAAGAGCCTGCTTATGGAATCATGGAATGGCTTGGGTTTGGTGGGATCCTAAAGATCATCTCATTCCTGGTTTCAGGAAAGGTTCAGGATGTATCATACAGTCAAATTATATCAGGATTGCCTGGGTTGGAAAGGGACCTTAAAAATCAGGAAAGGACCTTGGAGATCTTGTGTTCAGAGCATGTTTACTCAATATGCTAGAGGTGGAACTCCTACTCCAAACTAACGGAGAAGGATTGAAAATTTAAGTGGAAGTTCATTCCAGACCGGAGCTAATTAAAGGAAAGGCTCCTTTGATGGACTTTTGTGCTTAAGAAGTTTGACTATGCTGTGAATTCCAATATTTTCCTCGTGTTCCACCAAAACTCTGCCTTCAGATGACCCAGATGAACCTGAAGACCCATCATTCCAACAAGGGAACCAGGGATGTCTGGCCTGGCTCGTATCCATAGGTCTCCTTGGTTTCTGAGGAGATGCTGGAGCACATTAGTGACAAGCAGCTTCCTGGCTCACCTGCTTTTGGAAAGGACCTTGTATCAAGAGGAAATTATCATTTAGGGAAGACAGGAGGCAGGCTTGAGCTTTCCTTGGGAAATATTTGTGTCAGCACTGCTTGGACACTTGTCCCAAAGTGTCAGGACAAGTGCCAGGACAAAAAGGATCTGGGTGACCGTGTGTAGGCCAGGGAAGTTAATTCTGTCAGGTAAGAAGATATCCCAGCTCCCCAGCAGTTATCTCAGAGGCATTTCCTCCCATTGTTTAGCCCTTCACTTTTAGCCTCGTGCATTCTCCCTTCCCTCCCACCCAGGGGGGTTTTCTGGGAAGCATCCAAAGGCTGGAGGCATTTGTTGTGGAAGTGGCACATGGAAGGCATCGTGTCACAGCATCCCTTGCATGTCAACACATCTCTGCTGTGCAAACCCTTAGTAAACAGCTTGGCTTGTGCCTTCCAGATCAGGGATTTAATTTTTTTTTTAATTATTATTTTTTTTGGTTGCTTTTCCAAGAATTTCGGATCTTGTCCTTTTCCCTTTCCGTGTCCCGTGATGCTTTGTAGCATTTGACATTTATTAGCCATGTGCAAGGTACATTTTGGAGGAATCATTGAGTCATTCCTGACCTCTTCTCCTTCCTCCCCTCGGGGGTACCTTGCCCATCTGCTGTTTTTTGTGGTTTGTGGTCACACACAACTCCTGCCCAGAGCCCACTCATGGCTCAGCTCCTCTCTGCTCCAAAAAGGACCAGCTCCTTGTTGGTAAAATAAGACTTAAAGCACTGTAGGACACAGGAAGAGACTCCAGAAACTGAAAAACTCCGTGTTCAAACAGTCTAAAGATGGATTTTCACAGCATTGAGCCTGCTGAGGAGAAATAATCATATATATATATATATATAAAAATACATAAAATCATATATAACAAAGCTCTATTTGTCTGAGCTGTTTTAGGTGTCCATTTAAAAGCAAAATTAATAAGTTTGTTGATTATACAGGGCTTGAAATGACCATCCTAGAATGGTTTGGGTTGGAAGGGACCTTGAAAATCACCCTGTTCTACCCCCTGTGCCATGGGCAGGGACACCTTCCACTGTTCCAGGTTGATCCAGGCTGGGAGCAGCAAAGCAGGGCTTTGTGAGGGCACAGGACCATGAAGTGCCACATCCACGTGTTCTTTGAACACTTCCAGGGATGAGGATTCCACCTGTTCCAATGCTTGACCACTCTTCCAGTGAAGACATTTTTCCCAATATCCAACCTGAACTTCCCCTGATGTAACTTGAGGCCGTTTCCCCGTGTCCTATCCCAAGTTTTTTGGGATAAGCAGAGTTCCCCACCACACATGACCTGCCACGCTGGAAAAATGGCAGTAAAACCAAGCCTAAACCCAAGATCTTGAGTTTATCCTGCAATCTGAGCTCTCAGCTTTGTCTCAGCCTTGGTATCCCCTCAATGACTTCCCCAGAGGTTCTTTGTCTTCCATTTTAATCCAAAAATGGAGTGGTCACTCTGTTTATTTGTTATCTCGAAAAATGACCCCTGACTAATGGATATTATTAAATAACAGTGTGGGAAGAGTTTCCTTTTACACCCAGTTAAATCTATTTAGGGCTGCTGTGCACAACCCCCTCAGTGAAATCCTAGGAGAGACACAATACAAAGTTATTTGCCCACTCAGGCTGAGCCACAATTGTTGTGGCAATATTTCTTTCCAACATATTTTGCAGGGAAAATGTTGGTAAACGCAGATATTTTAATGTAGAGCTGAGTGCTTTTAATTTCTCAGGAGAAAAGAAAAGGATAAGGTGATTTTGTTTTTTTTTTTAAGGGCATGAAAAAAACCTGCAAAGAAGTCACTCAGAGTAAATTTTTGATATATATAAAAGGTATAAATCACCATGGTCAGTGTTATTGAAGAAATAAGAGTGAATTTATGTCTTCCTAATACATCTAGACGAGGCCAGATGAATTTCTGTCTAAACCAGCCCCAAAAGAGGGGAAAATTCAAGCCTGGAGTGTTGCTGCAGGTAGAAGGTTTTTATCCTACACTGATAATGGTGTTTAAATAATTCTTGTTTTTGACAGATGTGATTGTCATTAGCCTCTCTCATTTATTTAAAAAAAAATAATGTTGAATAATCAAGGTGTAAAGTCCAAATAAAAATCAAGGTGTAAAGTTCATTTTCTTTGTTAATCAAAGGGAAGAAGCTCTTCCATGAGGAAAAACCCATCCCTTTTAAACTTTCCCCCTTCTTGCCTACGAAATAAGCCAATTAACACATTCAAAATGTCATAAAATGCAACCAACTTTGTCCTTTTAATACCTAAACTACTGGATTTGTGGGTTCATTGGCAGCAATTAAAAGACAATTATCTCACAACCCTCATTTTCAACAGTTGGGCTTTTAAATTGTGCTTTTAAATCATCTTTAAATCATCCCCGCATTTAAATCATCACCAGCATGGCCACACATAAATCATGTCATGGTTTAGATTGTTGGGACTTTAAAACCCATCCAAATTTTCCATGTGAAAGCAGCCTTGGCTCGGAGATTCCTCAGGAATTTTTTCCCCCTCTCCCGGTGCTGGAACATCCTCAGTGTCCCATCTCCCCAAATTAACACATCCAATATCCCGTTAATCCCAATTAATGGAAGCCAGATGCCTCCTCCTCCTCCTTGTGCCAAATGCAAATTGTTTCCCACATCCCATCGTGCCAACAGGGAATCACTTCCAAGCCTCTGGGCTCCCAGGGGCCCAATTTCCATCCTCTGTGCCGATAAAAATTGCCCAAGCCCTCAAGGGGTCAATTCCTTGATAGTTTGGTCCTGAAAAACATGGGGAGGTTGATCCTGATTGTCGTGGTGACAAAATCTTCCTCGTCAGCCACAGAGCTTTGTTGAACCTCCTTTCAAGGCATAAAAACCCCAAAAACCCAAAATTAAAGGAAAATCCAGACCCTCTGTTTATGTTTCAGCGCCTGATTCGCTCCTTCAATGAGTTCTTCCCTTAAAATCTGATTTCTGGGAAGATTTTTATCCAGTTCCTTTCAGGAGAAGATTTAAGGCTCATTAAAAACCATTTAAAAATAAAAGATTCCTTCTTTTAAACCACCATACAAAGTGTATTTTTGCCATACTTTTAATAACTTATATTTAAACACCTCCTGGTAATGGTCACACCTTCCCTTTTTCCAAATACTTTCCTTATCCAACCTCCATTTAAAATTCTAAATTATATTGGTTTTGGTCAGGAAGGAGTTAACAGGAGTCAGAAATTTCAGTAGAGTGGAAAAGAAGGGAATATTTTCGTGGTTTGGATGGATTGAAGGTTGTGGATGTGCATTTTTAGTTGAAATTTTAATTAAAATTTTTTAGTTAAAATCCTCTGGGACATGTTGTCGGTGTAAACAGAAAAAAACCAACAATATCAGGAGAATCAGCAAAAAATGAACTGAGGGCACAGCAGGAACCTGGAAGGCATTTCATCCCTGGAAAGGGGGACTGGGAAGAAACTCAAGGAATCATCCAGTTTAAGGCTGGATTAAACATTCTTGATGTTTTGGGGTTTTTTTTAAGCTAATAAGATGCTGAGCCTTGTGTCTCACCTGGGGTTTCAGAGGTGCCTGTGACCTCTCCTGTCCTTCCCAGGGAAATGTGTCCCACAGGAACAATTCCCATTGTTGCAGATTGTTGGCATCATTCCTTTTTTTTTTTTCTGGATTATTCCTTTAGATCATGTTAAGGGAACCATCAGCTTTTTGGGATTACAGGGGACAGAGATAAATGACATTCACAATTCTTTCTCCAGTCATCCAAGAGGAGCAGGAACTCAGAGTGACACAAATGACTCAGTTTGGATCTCTACTTCAGGATGAGCCTAATTATCCTGCAGATTTTCCCTCAGGAACCGTAAAAATCCACCTTAACACCGTTAAGAATTCCTTCTCTGATATTCCTTCCTTTTGCCCTTTCTCTTTTTTGTTGGAATTAAGGTTTTGGGCTGTTATTTCAGCAAAACACAGCCCTGGTTTTGCTTGATGCGTGGAATCACAGAATGGGTTGGGTTGGAAAGGATCTTAAAGCTCATCCAGTTCCACCCCCTACCATGGGCAGGAACACTTCCCAATATTCCAGGCTGCTCCAACCTGGCCTGGGACACTTCCAGGGATCCAGAGGCAACCACAGCTTCTCTGGGCAACTCAGTATCTCCTCTGGACACCTTGGAATCCATGGGATGGTGCCACGTGCCAGGATTCAGAAGCCAGGTCTGGGCTCCCTGAGGCCCAGGAGCCACAGACAGAGCTGTGTGCTCTGCTTTCCCATTCTGGAAGGCAAGGATAATGTATTAATTTATAAAATTAAAGGGGACAGAGATTGCAGCAAGCTCCTGCTGTTGAATTCCATGGCTTTGAGTTCCTCATCTCCACCCCGAGAACCTCTCGCAGGTTTGACCCTCGCTGCAAACCCCCGAAGGCAAAAATGGTTTTGTCACCAAACCGGGGTCACCCTTCAACACAAAGGCTTCAGGGGGGGTCAAGGAGATATCACTGCAGTGGTTTTTGGGATGGAGGTGGAGGAGGAAGAGCTCTGGATGCCACTCTTGGGCTCTCCCCGGTACATCTGCAGGGAAACTCTAAGACTTTCCCTCCCGGTTTTTCACATTTGTGCTGGGAGTTTGCCTGGCTGAGTTCATCCAGCTGCCCAAACGTGGTAGAAAAGGGGAGAGTGGATTAAACTGGCTGCTGGGAACTCTCTAAGAACTCACCTCCAAGGTTTCCTTTCCATTCCAGCATCACCCTCAGCACCTCTGTGCCACCAGTGTCTCCGTTTGCTTTGCTTCTCTGACTCACGGGGGCATCAGAAGGGAGGGGAGGGAGAAAGGGTGAAAGAAAGGCATGAAAGTGTGTCAGGGCAGGGTCAGGTGGGATCTCAGGGAAAGGTTCTTCCCCCAGAGAGTGGTTGGGCACTGAAAAGCCTCCCCAGGGCAGTGGGCACAGCCCCAAGGCTGCCAGAGCTCCAGGAGGGTTTGGATGTGGTGGGATTTTTGGGGTGTCTGTGCAGGGCCAGGAGTTGGACTGGATGATCCTTGGGGGTCCCTTCCAACTCAGGATATCCCAGGATTCCACGATCTCAGCGTGTAAGAGTGCAGTGCTAAAGAGCACTAAGACCTGACCTTGACTCGAGCTCCAGCAATAAAGATAAACCAGGAGGATTTATCAGCTCGTTTTTGGGAAGGACACCCGAAGCTGGCGAGTCTCCTGACCTCCTGCAGGGAATGAAGACAGCTCTGCTCCTCCCTGCCTCTGCTCCCTGAGCCCAGAGCGAGCCGATGAGCAGAGCAGAGCTAAAAATGATAAATCACCAGGAGCTGGTGCCTGGTGAGGCTTGAGCCGAGGAGGAAGATCAAATCAGGCTCCCTCACACGGAAAGACATTTATCTTCTGCTCCCCCTTCCCCTCCAGCTGCTTTCACCGCGGCTGAAAGGCAACAATGATGAATATGCAGGAGGACAAATTATCGTGTTGAAGAGATTTCCACAGCCCAGCCCGGGATTTTTTTTTTGCCGGGAGGAGAGTGGAGGGATCAGCGGGGCAGGAGATAAACTTGTCAACTTTGCTGCTGATACACAAAAGGTCACCTCACCCCCGGGGGGAGTTTAAATAAACAAGTGGTGTCCAGGGCTACGGGGAGATCACGTCAGGCAGGGACTGCTCTTCCAAAAAGAGAGGCAGAAAAGCAGATTCAGCTGAACAGAAGTCATTAGACATCAAAAATTAAGGGCTTTTTTTTTTTTTTAGATGTGGAAAGCCTCGGGTTTTCTGTGAGTTTTCGTGGATGGTTTTGGCATCTCCTGGAAATTTGAGGGCAGCCACCTCCTGGTGCTCCAGGTCATCCCAAATCCTGACCCACAGGTCACCCCAAATCCTGACCCCATCCAGGACGGCTGGAGAAGGATGAGAACACTCTGCTGTAATAATTAGAAGCAGCAAGAGCTTCTTGGGGACCTCCTGCCCTGGAGACCCCCAACACAGAAAAAAGACAAGCTCATATTAATTCACATTAATGCATTGTTTTTTTTCCTTTTTAAGCACCAGGGAATGGTGGATTTCAATGTTGTGTCTTTAAAAAACTACATCTAAACCCATAAATTATAACCATCACTGAGAAGGTCTCTTGGTGCAAAAACCTGTCCCAGACAGGCTGTGGGGAGTTGGTGCAACCCAGGGACCATTTGTAGGAGGTGGTTGAAACGTGTCCAACCCGTTTTGGGAGACAAGCTGCACATCAGGGGGTTTTTGGGCCACAAAACGGTCACAAGAATTTGCCTAAACCTGAGGGAAGTTCTCAGAGCTCTTATTTTAGTGCAAATAAAGAGTAAGAGGATGTGAACTTGCCAGAGAAAGAAGGAATGTTAGTTTGAAGAAAGTTCTAGAGCTGTTTCACACGTTAGAGTCATTAAATCATTAAGGTTGGAAAAGCCCTCTAGGATTGAGTCCAACCATTAATCCACCACTAAATAATGTCCCCAAGTGTCACATCCACATGGCTTTTAAATCCTTCCAGTTGTACAAGGAAGAGAGAAAACAGGACCTGGATAAAATGAGGATGCAGGAGCACAGAGAAAATTGGACTTGAATAGAGCAACTGCAGAGCCAAGGCCACTACAGGTGTAGAACTGCATTTAAACCCTGACTCCCTGTTCTCCTTACAGGCTCCTGACTGTAATCCTGTAAAGTTAGCTTTGTACATGCACAGCATTTCCTCCCCCCCACTGTGGTTAGTGTAGTTTCAGCTCAAAAATTACATTTTGTTGCATCATCTACAGACTCTTTATACTTGGAAGCAATCCTGTCTGCAAAGTGATTCACATGATACTGCACGGATATAAAATTCCAGAATGATCCAACATAATGTTTACTTCTAGCTCCTAACCAGTCAAATAAAGCCAGGGAAAAAACAAAACAAAACAAAAAAAGTCTGATGCAAGACTTCCTTCAGTTCTTTTAGACTGTGAAAGAAGTGAACTGAGTTCTGTTCAAGTCTCACCTTTACCCCCACTGAGCCAACTTCTCCGAAAGATAAATGTATTGATTTCAGAACATTTTAAACCAGCAGAGAATATGACCCATCCTCCAGATGTCCCATTTGCACAAACAAGACTACAGGATGGCAAAGAGCAAATCTCAAGTACCCTTGTGAGTACTGTGGTCAATCTAAAAGCACTTTCCACACTAGAGCCCTCTGCCAACTTCTGCAGAGTTATTCCTGGTGCACATCAGAACCTGACTCTATATAAAGATCTCTGCCTCAAAAATTCATAAAAGAACAAGTCACAGAGTTAAGCTCAACACACCCTTAAAAAGGCAGTACCAGTGCCTGGATAGCCAGTGATAAAAAAATAAAATAAAAGTCAAAGCAACTGTGCACTATCAGCCTAAACCACACAGTTTTTCTATGGATTTTACGATGCAGTGGTGAAGGAACAACTGGAAGTGGCACTCTGTGCTCTGGTCTAGCTGACAAAGTGCTCTCTGGTCAAAAGTTGGACTTGATGATCTTGGAGGTCTTTTCCAACTTTAATGACCCTGTGACCCTGAAGGCAGCTACTCAGGGGTTGCTGTCAGAAGAGGAGGATCAATCCTGTTGGGATCTGTGCTGGTATTCCCATTTCCTCTCAGGGCAGGGGAGGTGGAAGAGGGAAGGATCTTATGGCACAGATGACACAAAATGTCCTGGATTTCAAGAACAGGCTTAAAATTCAACTGACCTTGGTAGAACCTGTAAAAAAACCCCAACCAACCAACAAAAAAAACCCAGTGGGATGAATTCAGGGTTATTTTTTTTTCCCTTTTAAATTCCACCTGAAGAGAAGGGAAACACTCCCTTCACTGCAAAAAGCAGGTGGCAAGTCCAGAATTAATAAAATCAGGTGGGGGTGAATATTTGGCTCACTCTGGATAGTGAGAGTGTGCAGTTCCCTGGGATTGGGGGTTCGAGACACAGGGAGTTCCATGGGGAAGCTAAAAAAAAAAAAATCAGTGGAAGAGAAACCATTAAAAGGTATAAAATGCACAAAAATCGTGTCCAGCTCAGGAAATCCCAAAGTTCCAGGCTGTGAGGGATTGATGGAAGTGTTGCCACACCCTCCCTGCATTCCTGCACTCCTTTGCTGTTTGCAGCCTCATGAAACGGGATATTGTGTGAGGGGGAGGTTTGCTCTGACCCATTCAGGTGGGTTTAGGCCCTAAACCCCCACCAGGCTCCAAATTTTGGGGTGAGATCTTGGAGCTGTCAGTTCATTTAAGTCTGGCTCACCTGAGGAGATGGAGCCATTTGTAACCTGACAGGTTCTAAAGGGGGTTAAACAGGGATTTTTTTTAGCAGCTGATCACTCAAATTAGGATTTTAGCAGTGACCAGAGACAAATTTTGTAAAGAACCTGCGTCTCTTTCTCCCTCTCTGGCAACTCAGCAACTTGTTGAGGCCCCAGCTCAACATTTGATTAGTAGGTTGGGTGCAGCCCTCACTCGGGTGTATTGGGGAATTGTATGTTCCTCCACATCCAAATTTGGGGAAATAACATATAAATCCCCATTAGAGTTTCTTGCCAGCCTACATTTCAAGTTTTTTTTTCAAGAGGATGATCAAATATTGAGGAAACTTAACACTGAAAAATCCTGGGACCAGTGTCCAGCAGAGGTTTCTGGCCTTATAGAGGAAGGATAAAACATATAAAATAGGATCAGAGCCCTTTTTGCCCTAAATCTTGGAAATTAAAGCTCTAAACCAATGACTGGACATTTCTTTCTGTCATATCTTCTGCAGGGATGGGAGGGACAGTGCAGAGACCATAAATCAGCACAGGAAAGTAAATCAGATAATGATTGTGCCTGTTAGGATGGAAATCATGTTGTCATTCTCTCCAGGGGTACAGAACCCAATGGTGAGTTCTCCTTCCAAAGACAAAATTCACCTTCCCTAAGTCCTTATGGCTTTAAGCTGAAAGAGGATAAATTTAGATGGGATATTGGGAAGGAACTCCTGGCTGGAAGGGTGGGGAGGCCCTGGCACAGGTTGTCCAGAGAAGCTGTGGCTGCCCCTGGATCCCTGGAAGTGTCCAAGGCCAGGTTGGAGCAACCTGGGCCAGTGGAAGGTGTCCCTGCCCATGGCAGGGGGTGGGATGAGATGATTTTAAGGTCCCTTCCAATCCAACCCATTCTGGGGTTCTGTGATTCTGGAATCATGGATTCAGGTTTGGGTTGGGCCAACAGTGGTATCTGGCTCTCCTGGAGAGGTTGAGTTCCATGGCTACAGATCCAGCAGCAAAAATGTTCTCATCCCATTCTCTCCCCTTCCCTCAGGCTCTTTTTTCCTCACTTTGTCTTCCCTTTTCTAAGAAGAGGATGAGCATCCTCTCCAGAGGAAATACTTTGGGAAGTGGAGGTAAAAGGCAAGAGAATCTGCTTATAGAGTTATGGAATCATCATAGAGTGGGTTGGGGTGGAAGGGACCTTAAAGCCCATCCAATCCCACCCCCTGCCATGGGCAGGGACACCTTCCACTAGCCCAGGTTGCTCCAACCTGGCCTTGGACACTTCCAGGGATCCAGGGGCAGCCACAGCTTCTCTGGCAAATCCATTCCAATCCCTCCCCACCATCCCAGCCAAGAATTCCTTCCCAATATCTAATCTAAACCTGCCCTCCTTCAGCTTAAAGCCATAAGGACTTAGGGAAGGTAATTAAATTTTTGTCTTTGGAAGCAGAACAGGGACACCTTCCATTATCCCAGGTTGCTCCAGCCCGGCCTTGGACACTTCCAGGGATCCAGGGGAAGCCACAGCTTCTCTGGGAAATCCATTCCAGCCCCTCCCCACTCTCTTAGCCAGGAATTCCTTCCCAATATCCCATCTAAACTTCCTCTCCTTCAGCTCAAAGCCATTCCCCTTGTTCTACACCCCCTTGTCCACAAAGCAGAGCTTTCCCTGGGCTTTTAAGAAGCTGGTTTGACTTTCAGGATTAGCTTTGGCAGCTGCAGTGCTTTAGTTCTTCATAAATCAGGCAGAGCTGGAGCAGCCCCGGGCTGGCCACGTGGCCCCAGCCACGAGCTGAAGGGTGTAAACACCACTGGGACACAAACCCTGCCCTTCAGGGGATTTGTCAGGGAGAGAAAAAAACACCAAAAGGGAGGTGGATCAAGAAAAATAAACCTCATTTTCTTAGCACTTCTCGTGGGCCGTGGAAAAATAAAGAAACAGCTCAATGTCAGGGGGGCTCTGACCATCCCAAAACTCCTTTTCCATCTGGTTTGAGGCTCGGATGGAGACCTTGAAGTTGCTCCAGCAGAGCAGGGAAGAGGTTTTGTGACCTCCTGGAGTTTTGTGGTGTGTTAATCCTGAATCTGTCAGGAGCACATCACTCAGCCAGGGGGTAAAAAAGAGCCCTGAGCCTCCCAGGAGTTGGGGATCAGCCCCCCCTTGGCTCTGATTTCCTGCCTCCCCTCACCTTTCAGGGTTTTGGGATGGTCAGCATCGTTTAAAGAGAGATTGTTATCCAAATTAAAAGAATAAAATAAGAAATATAACAATAATGATAATAATAATCATAAGAACTAATAAAATAATAAAAAACTGATAAAATAATAAAACCCGGATAAAATAATAAAAAAGGATAAAATAATAAAAAAGTAATAAAATAACAAACAACTAATAAGCTGATAAAATACTAAAAACTAATAAAATAACAATAACTAATAAACTGAGAAAATACTAAAACCTAATAAAATAACTAATAATTAAAAAAATCAATAATAAAATAACGAATAATATTATGAGTCAGGCCCAAACCCCTGAGTTTGCTCTGGCTGGGATCCTATTCTACCATCCTTTAAACAAATATTTTGGCTTGGGGGAGAGGTGGGTCACAAATCCACCTTTACAAGGGTTCTGTTGCTCTGGCTTGAGTTTTATGATGCTGAAGGTACAACATGTCCCAAAGGTGTAGGAGCCTGAACCTCCTGGCTCTGATTTCCTGCTTCCCCTCACCTTTCAGGTTTTTGGGATGATCAGCATCGTTTAAAGAGAGATTGTTATCCAAATTAAAAGAATAAAATAAGAAATATAATAATAATAATAATAATAATAATAATAATAATAATAATAATAATAGTAATAAATAAAATAATAAAAAACCTGATAAAATAATAAAAAACTGATAAAATAACAAATAACTAATAAGCTGATAAAATACTAAAAACTAATAAAATAACAAATAACTAATAAACTGATAAAATGCTAAAAACTAATGAAATAATAATTAAAAAATCAATCATAAAATAACTAATAATTTAGAACAATCAATCATAAAATAACTAATAATATTATGAGTCAGGCACAACCCCTGAGTTTGCTCTGGCTGGGATCCTATTCTACCGTCCTTTAAACAAATATTTTGACTTGGAGGAGAGGTAGGTCCTGAATATTTTGGGGGTGAAAGAATATGACCAAATTCCATATCTGTGGGCAATAAATACTCTTTGCAGAGATATTATGTTTATTTTTATATAGGAGAGAGACAAAGGAGCCGGGCATGGTGGGGTTTGCCCAGCAGAAGGAGCTCTAGGCTGTCAGAAGCTGTTCCAGCAGCACGGAATGAGCTTCTCCAGGTGCTGGAATCTCAGATTCCTGCTCCCTGCCCAGCTCAGGAGCAGCTTTGAGACCCTCTGGGTTGTTGCTTTCCAAGAGGGAACGATCACCTTGGGGAAAAACAGGAGCTCAGAGCACAGAGCCCTGTCAGATGGGGATGGAAAAATGGAAATTTGCCTACAAATTAAAGAGGAAAAGTGGATTGAGACCAGAATCTTCTAAAGATGTGAAAAGGGCTATAAATCCCTAGGGAATTATAGATTGAGAGGATCTTGGTCTGGGTGGAAGGGACCTTAAAGATCATCCAATTCCAAGTCCCTTCTACTGGAAGGTTTCTTCCCCCTTCCATAAGATCAGGTTGTTCCAAGCCTTGTCCAACCTGAACTCTGGGAAGGAAAATGAAGAATTTTGGGATTCTGTGTTTGAATTCCCTCTTCAAACAGTATTTTGGGTCTGTGACAAACCTTTCCATTCATGCTTTGGAGCATCCTGCCAATCTAGAGCCCCCTTCCTCTGGATGCTCCAGCAGCATCATTTAAAGGCAGGTTGTTCCCTGAATTAAAAGGATAAAATAAGAAATATAATAATAATAATAATAGTAATAATAACAACAATAATAATAACTAATAAAATAATAAAAAAACTAATAAAAAACCCTAATAAAATAACAAATAACTAACAAGCTGATAAAACACTAAAAACT
>NW_020897764.1:95021-100242 GCF_003984885.1 Neopelma chrysocephalum
AGAAAACAGGTTTCAAAGATACAGCTGAAAAGAAATAATTTAATATTTCATTAATTTAAAGATGATGTCTAGGATATAGGACATAGAATATGTTTTCCTGGGTTTTTTTTCCTTCTTTTTTATGATGAAAGCCTGTTGTTAAACAGATTTGTGCAATAATTACTTGCATAATCATGTAGAAAATGAGCCATTCAGTGTCTTATTTCGGATTCCTCTGGCCTTTGACAAAATAATTCCTGTCACGTGGTTATAATATTTAATATTCATGGAACAGAGCGCAGCTTTTTGTGAATACATTGAGAATATTCTTCAATAAATTTAGGAGAGATGGAGCATCAAGCCAAGATTTGAGGGAGAGAGGAAAGGGGTGGGAATTTTCTCCTTAGGATGTGGATGCAGAGGGATTTTCAGAGCTCTGGAAGTAGTGAAGGAAAACCTGTCCTTTGACTCTGGAAGGGGTTTGTGCTTCAAAAAATGGAGGAACATCATAAAGAACCTTCTAAAATGTCTGGAATTGGAGCCCAGGGGCAGAAATGGCACCAACCCAAGGCAGAGGATATTCCAATTTCTCTGTCCCTCCTAACAAGGCTCCTAAAGCTGCCAGGGAGGGGAAGGAATGGCAGGAATCCACACCCATAATCCATGGGAAATTCCCAACCCACTGCAAAGACAACACGATTTCCAGCATGGGAGAAACAAAACCCACTCGTTTTTCCCACCTGTGTCCTTATCCTTCTGTGTCCTGAGCCCTCACAACCCTCCTGGGTTCTTATTCTGACCTAAAGAGGGGCTGGAGGGCACTTGGATCCCAAGGAATTGTGTGAAATGGTCCTTGGAATTAATGGTCCATGTCCCTGAGGACACCACAGTCATCAGGAGTGTCTTCCCCACTGCTTGGATACATCATTTAACAGAGAAAAGCTTGTTTTGAAAACAGAACATGATTTTCCCAAGATTTTGACAGAGCAGCACATGAGTTTCCCAACATTCCATCAATTTATTTCCCAAAGCACAAGAATTCCTGGAGGTTATGCCTTTTTTGGTCTCCAAAGCTCTCCCAGTCCACAAGTTTCCAAGCCACAGAGCCAGGATGAATTCCCAGAGGGCAGGACAAGGGAAATCTTTCCTATACAGATGCATTTCCCAAATTTTACTGCATGGAACAGAGATCCTACAGGTTCAAAATCCCCAGGGAATACGAATTCACAACCTGAAACAACCCAGGAGACTGGCACAGGATATAACTAAGTTGCTCTCCCAATCCAAGAGCTTCCAAGCCACAGAGCCAGGATGAATTCCCAAAAGGAATCTCTGCCCTACAGCCACATTTCACAAATTTTACTGCATGGAAGAGGGTTCCTACAGGGAATCTCCAGGGAATATGAGTTCACAACCTGAAACAACCCAGAAGGCTGGCACAGGGTATAACTAAATCCATTCCCATTCCTTTTTTGAGCCCTGTTATTGTATCCCAGAGTGAGATACCTGTGGATCAACCACTGGGAAAGGAGAATCTTGGGATCCATTTCCTTGGGGAACTCTCAGTGAGGCAGGTAAGGGGCTGCTTTAGAACACAAGGGATGCTCAGCTTGGAGAAAGGAGAAGAAAAACATCAAAACAAGGGCAAAGCTGATTATTTCAAACAGAGCATTCCCAAGACAGTCTCCAGTTTACTTCAAATTCCAGTTAAAATTGGGCAAAAAAAAAAGGTAAAAAAATAAAAAAGGTAAAAAGGAGGTAAAAAAAAGATAAAAAACAAAAAGAAGGGGAATGTTGCCGAGCTCTGTTTTCCAGCTTGGGACTGACCAGGGGAGGGGAATTAAATAAAAGCCACCACTCAACTCCTTTTTCTGATTAATAAAAACGTGATGGAAATTTCATCTGTTGTCCCGGCTCCTAAATACTTCCCTGCCACATCTGGCCCTCTGAGCTCCTTCCAGCCCCTGTTTATGTTCACAGGGAGAACATTTTTTCCAGCCCTGTCAACAATTAGTGTTTCCCCCTTTGGGGGAGGTCGGAGCTTTGTCCCTCGCTCGGGGGATTAAAAAAAAAGCTTTTGGCTTTGAAGAGCCTTTTGTTGGTGCAAAGGGTGGGGATAAACACAGTTCTGGAGCAGAGCAGATGAGCAGAGGTGCTGGGTGGAAGAGGTTGGAGCTGTGGTGGAACCAAGCCCGAGGGTGGGTGAACATTCCCAAGGCAGGAATGAGTCGGTGCCTCGGAGTCCGAGATTTTGGCTCCTCTTCTCCCCATCTCCCTTTGATGTCAGGGTTTGTTTGAGGAGAGGAGGGGTTTTAATGGCCTCTCCTTGAGCTTGTCTGACTTTCCACCACCGGAGGCCAAGGGCTGGAGGGGAGGAGGGAGAACAAACCTGAGGGAGAACAAACCCAAGGGAGAACAAACCCAAGGGAGAACAAACCCAAGGGAGCCCCCGGGAGCCGTGGGTGAGGCAGGGAGAGTGTTCCCAGAATCCGGAGGGAAATCAGCCACATTCCTACTTTAGGCAATAAAAGGCAGTTTCAGAGGCACAGCCAGACCCTGGCCAAGCTCCTCCAGCTCTGTGGGGGCAGGAGGCAGCTCCAGGATCTGGGCATTCCCTGAGGCCCCGTGGGGGGTGGAGTTTTGGGGCCCCAAAAGATTTGGGATCGGTGTCTCTCCCCTCTCCTTACAAAGTTGGTCTTGAGCTCCCAGCCTGGTCTGGGAAGGGCAATCAATCCTAAAACAATCCCTATCCCAGCTTTAGAGAGGATTGAAGCAGTTGGACACCACCCTGGGGCACATGGTGTGATTTCAGGGTTGGTTTTTTGGTTGGTCCCATACAAGGTCAGGAGTTGGACTTGATGATCCTCATGGATCCCTTCCAACCCGGGATATTCCATGATTCCAGGAAGAAAAGAGAAGGACACAACCAAGGGCACAGTGAGGGTCAGTGTCAGGCCAACAATCTTTAATGAATAATAATAATAATAATATTAATAAATTTAAATATTTAAATATTTATAATTTAAATATTTATAGGTTTGCAGAAATTAATATATAAATATATTTGTATATTTATATGCAAATATATTTATATATTTATACATAAATATATAAATATCATATTTATTTAATATATGAATATTATATTTATTTAATATATTATATATATTCATATATAATATATAAAATATATAAATATATTTATAATATATTTTAGAATAATTATCCCGAGCTATTATAATTTTTAATAATTTTTAGTAAGGTCAGAAAAATGATAAGAATTGACTTTAACATCCATCATATTTCCAGTCTTTTATGTTCCTTATTAATTTGATACATTAATTTCTTATTGGGGAGGTGAAATCCTAATTTTTTAAAGAGTAGAATTCAGAGAAGAATGATTCATTTCTCCCAATCAACCCGAGACATTAAAAAAATCCACTTCAGGGCCCTTTGTGTACCTTTACCTTAAGTACCCACCCTGGGAAACTTGAGGGCTCTTAAACTTGTTTAGATTTGCTCTTCAAAATCTGAAGAGTCAAAAATAAATAACCTTTGTCGTTGCCGTGGCCATTTTTAGGACTTCATTTGGAATCTTTCTTCCTTAGGGAACAGCTCCACAAAGGGATATTAAACACTCCCAAAAAAAGAAACTGGTGTCATTGGTGGAGTGATTAAAAAAAGGGAAAGATGTTTTATAAGGAGCTTGATTTGGTTTGTAGCAGGGAATCCATGGCATGGAAAAAAAAGAAAAGAGATTTAGGAGAAGTAGAAGAGGAATTAAGTTGGAAAGAAAAAATTGGATAAATTTAGGGAGAGAGGGTTGGTTTTCCATCCTCCCATCCCTGAGCACTGAGGAAAGGGCTGAGCTCCCTCGCTGGGATCCTTGTGCATTCCTGAGCTCCTCCAGGAATGATCCTCACCAGGAATGATCCTCACCAGGAATGATCCTCACCAGGAATGATTCCTCATTATTAAAAAATATAATAACTAGAGATAATTATTCTAAAATATATTATAAATATATTTCTATATTAGATATATTATATATATTAAATAAATATAATATTTGTATATTTATATAAATATATAGGAATATATAAACACATAAATATATAGATTATAAAAAAATTGTAAATTTTATTATTATTGTTGTTATTCTGATTATTCTGATTATTATCATTATTATCATCAATTATTTTTGGCCTGAAACACAGGAAATTCCATTAGAACAGGAATGATCTTCCCCCTGGCCCCTGCCAATCCATCAGTCCTGCAGCCAGCAGGGAATGCCAGGAGTGATTCCAGAGGGTTGGAGAAATGAGGGATGAGGTGGAGTTCACCTCACTCCACGTGTCTCTCCAGAGTTTTGAAGCCTCCACTGGAGTTACTCATCCCAGCTCCCCTTTCCAGATCGTGGAATGTGGGGAAGGATGTTTAGGGAAGGTGTTAAAAGTGCCCATTTCTCTCTGCTGATTCCAAAGATTTGGGATAACTGGCTCAGCCGGAGTCTTCCATGGGGTGCACAGGGGGATTAAATGAAATCCCAGAGGAAAAGGGATCCCTGGATTTAAAATGCACCTCGTTTTGGCAGGTTTTAACTTTCCTTTTCAATAAGGAGGTGAAAGCCCATCACCATTTAATGTCCTCATATCCCCATGGATAAGGAAAGAGATCCTTGTGCTGACTCTCCTCCAGCTCCAGAGGTTAGAGAATTCCATGAGACAGATGTGGGAGTTATTCCAACACTTTTTTCCCCTCATTATTTTATCAATTAATTATTGATAAAATCAATTTTATCAATTAATTTACTGAAATAAATATATATTTTAACGTATTGAAATAAATATATAAAATTCATTAAAATATTAATTAATATTAGAGTAAAAGAGTTTATTTTTCAGGCTTTGCAGAGGCTCTCACTGCAATTTCTTCAACTCCTGAGTGGGAAGACATTGTCATTTTTATGGTACCAGGTGAAGTATCTTAGTTTTCATTGCTCATTATTTTATTAATTAATGTATTGAAATAAATATATAAAATTAATTGTAGTATTAATTAATATTAGATTAAATGAGCTTGGTTTTCAGGGCTCTGCAGAGGCTTTCACTGCAATTCCTTAAATCTCTGAGTGGGAAGACATTGTCATTTTTTATGTGTGCCAGATGAAGTATCTTAGTTTTCATTGCTCATTCATTTTATTTATTAAAGTATTAAAATAAATATATAAAATTAATTAAAG
>NW_020897764.1:100252-102547 GCF_003984885.1 Neopelma chrysocephalum
AGGCTCTGCAGAGGCTCTCACTGCAAGGCCTGTCCTTCAACCCCTGAGTGGGAAGACATTGTCACTTTTTGTGTGTGGAAGGAAAGGCATGTGTGGCCCAGCAGGATGTTGCTGATGAGTTCCTATTTGATCCAGAAGTTAATTAATGCCCTCTCCATCCTGTTCCCACCTCCAGGTAGCCCAGCAACCCTGGCATCTCTTTACCTTCCTATATTTAGAGCGGGAGCACGGATGTGCTGAGCGAGAAATGATCCCCTGCTGATAATCCCCTGTGTTTACTTACCTGCCTCTTGGGCCATCCAGCCACCTCCTCTTCCACCCCCTGAACGTCCCAGGGTGATTAATTGTTTTCCAGGGCTCCATTTTTAACTCTGGAGTTGGCTCTGGGTGTTTTCTGCTCATTAAACAGCACCAAAATTTGGCCTGGCCGTGACCATGTTACCCAGCGGTTGGTTCTGGGTTTCCTTTGGGTCGTATTTTTTGCTTCTGAATTGAAGTTTTTCTTGTCCTTCGACTGTTTTGTTTGTTCAGTGTCTGAGAGAGAGGGAAGGCTTTGCTAAAGAGCCTCAAACAAGCTGGGAATGCTGGGGGGGTTCACCTGGAGAAGAGAAAGCTCCAAGAAAAGCTGAGAGTCCCTTCCAGTGGCTAAAGGGGCTCCAGGAGAGCTGGAGAGGGACTGGGCACAAGGGATGGAGGGACAGGACACAGGGAATGGCTTCAAACTGAAAGAGAGTAAATTTAAACTAGATATTAGGAATTAATTTACTATGAGGGTGGGGAGGGACTGGAATGGGTCCAGAGAAGCTGTGGCTGCCCCTGGATCCCTGAAAGTGTCCAAGGCCAGGTTGAACGGGGCTTGGAGCAACCTGGGATAGTGGGAGTGTCCCTTCCCATGGAACTGGATGTTTAAGGTGTCTTCCAACCCAAGCCATTCCAGGATTCTGGAGCCCCTCTGCTCTGGAGCCAGGCTGGGAGAGCTGGGGGGGTTCACCTGGAGAAAAGAAGGATCCAGGGGGACCTGAGAGCCCCTTCCAGTGGCTTAAAGGGGCTCCAGGAGAGCTGGAGAGGCACTGGGGACAAGGGATGGAGGGACAGGACACAGAGAATGGCTTTAAACTGAAAGAGGATAAATTTAAACTAGATATTAGGAATTAATTTACTATGAGGGTGGTGAGGGACTGGAATGGGTTTCCCAGAGAAGCTGTGGCTGCCCCTGGATCCCTGGAAGTGTCCAAGGCCAGCTTGGAGCAACCTGGGCTAGTGGAAGGTGTCCCTGCCCATGGCAGGAGGTAGAACTGGATGATCTTTAAGATCCTTTCCAACCCAACCCATTCCATGATGATTCTGTGATTCCAAACTCGACAGTTGAGTCATCAAAGGGAAAAAAAAAACCCAAACAACCCTTTTTCTCTTCATGTGGGGTGTGACAAGAGGACAAAGGAACAACTGGCTTGTTGATGTCACCCCTGTGCTGTAACTCGTGGTTTACTCCACCTGCTATTCTCCACCTTCATTTCAGCCCAGAGCAAAAATATCATTCCTAAACAAAAATCCCATGTTTTTTTCCCCAGAGTGGGTTTCCAGCAGATGAAATCAAGGAGGCAAATTCATCCATTACAAGCTGAGCATCTGGAAGAGTTTGCAGCCCCTTCATCCCACTTATAGATTGAAGAGAAGGAAGGGAAAAAGGGTCTCGCAGAAGGGCTTGGATCCCTTTAATATTCGATTTTTACCCTTCACCATCTCATTCACTGAAAATCCTTGGCAGCAAAGAGATGAGAAATCAGGAGACAGGGGAGAAACTAATGGAATTTGCACATAACATGCTCCTCTAATTAGCAGAGATAGGAATTAAAGTCATCCTTTGATAAGGTCAAATGGGCTCGGGGCAGAGGGGGGATTTTCTGCCTTATCTGGCATGAAATCTTATCCAGCTTGATTGGAGCAGGAGCTCAGGAATTAGGGAACATAATGAGATTGTGTAGTCTAGACTAAACATGTCAGAGAGTGTGGGCAGATGACAGGGAGTGGGGGAGGGATTGGAGCAAGGAGTGTTTAATGTGCCATTATCCAAAGTCAGTGCTGGAATTTGGGGCTGTGGTTCAAAATATGGGATAATTCAGAGCCTGAACACTGTGCCCCACTTTGGTCCAGATCCATTCAGAGAGAGGTGATTCTTATCCTCTGCCAGGGTTTTTTAGGGGTCCTGATTCACTATTTTTTGTTCCTGTGAAGGAGGAGGAGGAGGAGAAGAAGAAGAAGAAGAAGAAGAAAGGAAGAAGAAGAAGAAGAAGA